>NW_027171083.1:77500-170831 GCF_036898095.1 Palaemon carinicauda
TCTCCTTTATACTAGCAATTATATCTTCATTTTCATCAATATGGAAATGGTTTAAGTAGATCCTTTTTATCCACTTCTACCTTAATGTCATTCTCGACCTCTTCTAAGTAATTTTTAGCCTTTTCTAACCTAGCTTTGTCCGCAAGATTAACTACCAAGTGGCCTTGTTTACCAAATCGGTCACCAAATCCAGGAAAACAGCTTATTAATTAAGCAAAATTCCTGTATGGACCCAACTGTATGAGAAGCCATTTACTATCGTTGGATAAATACATTATCACCACACACAAATAGAAACAAGACATTACCCATACACAAGATACATTAATATTAATATTTAAGAACGTCATGATTATTGCCAGATGAGCAACTTATGCAAGAGTGTCTATGTCACTTAGAAACACAAGACGTAATTTTGAATTTGATTCGAAATGTTAACTTTAAATCAAGATTACCACTGTTCAATGGTTTTGAGTCGTTCTTCACCACAATTTCAAAAGTGAACAATCAATCAATCAAAATTTGTAAAACCAAGTTAGATTCAAATCATGATTGTTATAGCATCTCCACTCATTCTAACATGGTTAAAAAACAGAACTGATCCTTTATAACCACTACTAAAGTCAAAATATTTATGCTGATGATTATTATAGAGCTAAAGTCACACCTTCGATTCAAATTGCCTAATCCACAAACTATTAAAGACAGCATCGACATTTCATGCAATCATGGGGATTGCCAATAACTATTTTTTTCATATTATTATTATTATTATTATTATTATTATTATTATTATTATTATTATTATTATTATTATTATTATTATTATTATTATTATTATTAAGCTACAGCCCTTGTTGTAAAAGCAGAACAGGAAAATAGTCCAGTGAGGAAAGAAAACAGGGAAAAAATAAAAGTATTTTAAGAACAGTAACAACATTAGAATAAATATTTCCTAAATAAACTATAAAAGCTTTAATAAAACAAGAGGAATAAGATAAAATAGTGAGTATGAGCGTACCCTCAAGCAAGAGAACTCTAACCTAAGAAAGTGGAAGACCATGGTACAGAGGCTATGGCACTACCTAAGACCAGAAAACAATGATATTGTCGCAAATAAAGCTAATCATCATTTAGTAATAAAATTAATTAATGCAAAACAAATTCAACTTTTTACCTTGATACTAAAGGAAGACTTAATATTAATCATTAAATAAGGTTTACCATTTTCAGATTAAAAACAGATTTTGTGGAAATTCACTGACAACGAGTAGGTCCGTCCTCTTAAACGAAGAACAAATTTTCTGAAAACTAGTTCTGTCTGGTTGGTCGAAAAACAGGCAAGGAACCCCATCCCCCCTTACAGTAAGAGTCAATTAGTCATTAACTAATGAGGTAATTATACATCCGCTAATGGAATATGAGAAAAACACGAGTTGCATACAAAATAAAGTCTCTATATAGGTTTTCCCAAAAATATTTCCTAAAAATCTATAACAAAGAGCACATATGCAGAAAACCAGTTCTGTTTGGTTAGTCAAAAAACGGGTAAGGACATTATTGATGATAGTTTAGTACAAAATAGTTTCAATAAAGGTTTAAAAAAAAAAGAAAAAAAAAAAAAAAAAAAAAAAAATTCTCAAAAATCGAAATAAAAAAGCCGTGTTGCTGCTTGCGTTTTTATCACGGTAATTTCCTGTTTTAATTTAAACTTAATTTCAAGGTATTTGTGGTATTGAGTCCCTTAAGATCAAAACAAAGCCTTTTATTATTATTATTATTATTATTATTATTATTATAACGTGCTAAGCTACAACCATAGTTGAAAAAGCAGGACATGCTATAAGCCCAGGGGCTCCAACAGGGAACGTAACCCAGTGATGAAAAGGAAACAGGGGAAAATAAAATATTTGAGAACAGTAACATCATCAAAATAAAACCTTCCTATATAAATATATAAACACTTGAACAAAACAAGAGATAGAATAGTGTGCCCGAATGTACCCTCAAGCAACTTCTACCAACCACTTCTGTGCAGTTGCACGTGATGAGATGACATGAGGCTGACTTAGTCTAAACTTACAAATGATTTATATCTTGGGATACACTTCCGAATATTTAATATCTCAATGGATTTGAGAGAGAGAGAGAGAGAGAGAGAGAGAGAGAGAGAGAGAGAGACCCTTTAGTGCTGTAGGGAATAAGGTTCTCCTGTGTAATAAGACCACGAAACCAGCCCTTAAAGTTTAAGTTTAATATTCATAACAAACAATTGCTGATTACTGATTTTCTTTATCTATCAAGACCCCGATATCACTAATTAACAAAATGTAATTAATTTAATATGTCAAAACCAATTAAATGATAAAAACTAAATGAAAGGTGAAACAGAGCTTGGGTGACATCAGGAGTATTGGATCATTGAAGTATCTCGAAACAAATTAGCAAATAGAGATATGGACTCAGAAATTAACTATATATACCAATAGAAGGGGATCAGTGCAAAGGTTAAAGGAAGGTTTAATAGAAGTGAGATTAGATCTGCAATGGTTTTGGAAGACTGACACACTAGTGATTTCGAAGGCCCAAGATAGAAAAATGGAAATGGTAGAAATATGAATGATAAAATGGATGTGCAGAGTAATGAGAAGAGACAGGATCGGATATTTTATCATAGACACAGTCAAAATTGTAGGGTGTTGAAGGCTCAGTTAAAAAGACTAAGTGCTTTGGTCAAGTTTTGCAGAGAAATGATCAAAATCATGGAGACGGAAGGAAGGAAGGAAGGAAGAAAAAAAGGAAGGAAGGAAGAAAAAAAAAGGAAGGAAGGAAGGAAGAAAAAAAAGGAAGGAAGAAAGGAGGAAGGAAGAAAGGAGGAAGGAAGAAAGGAGGAAGGAAGAAAGGAGGAAGGAAGAAAGGAGGAAGGAAGGAAGGAAGAAAGGAGGAAGGAAGGAAGGAAGAAAGGAGAAGGAAGAAAGAAAGAAAGGAGAAGGATGGAAGAAAGAAAGGAAGGAGGAAGGAAGAAAGAAAGAAAGGAAGGAGGAAAGAAAGAAAGAAAGAAAGGAAGGATGAACAGTATGTTAAAAGGAAGAACATTTAAGTTGTATTGCTTAAAAAGTGCAAAGAAGACAAGATGGAAAATTAATACAAGTGGCCTTATGTAAGTAGTGGGAGTTAGTTACATATTGAGAGGGCAATTTTATAAACTGAGAACAGTGAAAAAAAAAGTTTGGATAAAGTTAATAAAGGTAAAATAGTGGCCCTGTTGATATTTTGGGAAGTACTTATTGAGACGTCTGTGAAATTGTGACGAGACATTAGCCAGGATGAAGTTGGAATAGAATTGTTCATACTACAAGCAAATGAATGTATCATATCAGTAGAGAGAACAAAGAATGCAGGAATAAAACCTGTTTTAATGATGTTAATGGTTTTAAAATATTTCAAGTGTTTATTACTTTTTATATCGTTTATTTTCATATTTCCTTTTCTAACTGGACTATTTTTCCCTGTTGGAGCCCTTGTGATTGTAACACCTTGCTTTTCCAACTATGGTTGTAGCTTAGCTAGTAATAATAATAATAATAATAATAATAATAATAATGATCATCATCATCATAATATAACAACAACAATTTGGTCTATAGACACTGGACACAGTTTGTACATTTGGGACTGGCAAGAAGAATTTAACCAAATCATGAAGTTTAGTGTAAAAAACTTATTCACAGATTGAATGATATTTCAACAGCCTGAAAAGTAGGAATGTTCGACTTTTAATGTTCTCACACACTCAAAAAATATATTGTTTACTTAACCACTTACCTATTATTAATGCAGTGTATATCTACGGCTCGGTTGCAGCAGAGAGCCAGAAAGAGAGAGGAAGGGCAAGGCATGATTGCTTATCTCCTTTGGGATATGGCACCTGCATGATGATGATGATGATTATCTTGCTCTAGAGTCTTGTGGTCTTCAGAAGAGCATTTGAGATAAGGCCTCGAAAGATTCTCATCTTCTGTCTTCTTGACTAGTGTGTCCAACTTCTGAAAAATGAAATGAATTAATATTCTAGTAATTTTATCCGTCAATATAATCAGTCATTCCATATACAATAACATTTATAGTATTATGAGAGAGAGAGAGAGAGAGAGAGAGAGAGAGAGAGAGAGAGAGAGAATTTGTTACAGCATTAGTAACTGAATTATTAAAAATAAAAAATTGGGAAACAAATGCATTAGGAAACTTATTTCCCAAAATAAAACTTTAAAGTTATTTTATCAATTTACTACTACTACAACAACCAGGTTTCCTGTTCCTCGTTGATCACAAGGTGCAGGGCACTACAGTATAATTTCTACAAAGTTTATTGTCAATAGTTACCTCGTATATAAAAATTTGACAAGTATCAAATTGTATCCTAAGTAGCAGGAATAAAATCTTGTTTAAAAGTCTCTATACATAAACTACCAATGAGTTAAATGGAAGTATAAGCTACATAGAGCATCGAAATTCTAAGTGTTAGGGATTAGATTTGTGAATTGATACGAACGAAAACGTAAATGAGGCTCTATTAAACAAGCATGGGAGAGAATTTGTTATTGATATTGAATATCTGGAGACGGATTGATGATAAATACACGGGTTTAAAATTCAGGTCAACATCCAAAAATACCTCGGTAATGTTGCTCCCAAACTTTAATGCAAAGGACATTCACAGTGATTAATGTGACACGTATCCCCCCCCCTCTCTCTCTCTCTCTCTCTCTCTCTCTCTCTCTCTCTCTCTCGTTTTCTAGACCATCTAGCTAGGTTCAGTTACTATTCCCCCACCTTACGTAGGCCACAGGCTCTTGCATTGCCGGCCAACAAAAGATTATCAAATTATACATCTCTTTAACCATCTCCTTAACCTATAACGTCCACCTATGAAAGCGAGAACTATATTATCAATCATATTTTGGAATTTTGAACTCATGAAAATGAATATAAAGATGAATATCGCGATTAGCTTGACTGGGACACTAGAAATCTTAAGAGTTAATTATTGACAAACGATATAGAGTTATGTTGAGGTCACTTAATGAGGCAACACAATAGGAGAGAAAGGTGGGAGTTAACAGATTAAAATACAGTGAGAGAGAGAGAGAGAGAGAGAGAGAGAGAGAGAGAGATTATTTTCCTCAAGAGAGAGAGAGAGAGAGAGAGAGAGAGAGATTATTTTCCTCAAGAGAGAGAGAGAGAGATTATTTTCCTCAAGAGAGAGAGAGAGAGAGAGAGAGAGAGAGAGGCTATATAATAAGTATTAATGCAACCTTAAAAAACTTATCATTAACTGGTATTTAACGACTTCATTCATCGTCAAACCAAAGCAACTATGTAACAGAAAGTTCAAACTGCTACAGACAGATAGTCAAACCCTTTCAATTGTTTCTTGCACCCAATCTTAGGTTTCCTAAATAGTGCAAGTGACTATCAATACCTTAACCTTGATCACATTTCCTTAAATTCCAGCTCAAAAAACTTCGTTCTTTGAAATAGATTAAAGACTCGAAAAAATCGTGGAAAAGTAACCGAATTATATGATTTAATCCAAGAGTTCTTGGTGGGAATGTCAAAAATTACCTAACGTCTTGCCTAAAGACATTCCAGTGATATGGAGTCTTTGATATACGAAGCACGAGTATACTTAATACACGTATGTGTTTTCAAAGACATTTAAAATCGGTGAATTTGATGTTAAAAAATAAATTATACTAGACTTTTTTTCGATGTAAAAATTTGAAGAGAGAAAACACGTAAAGATATTAAGTGGAGTTTGTTACAAAGGGAAATGCATGGAAGGAATATACAGCCATGGAAGGCCTATTAGGAAGGAAGAAGCGGTAACAGATATGGATAAGTTTTATAGTCTTTTCAATGGTCTAATGGGAGATGTTCAAGAAGAAAGGATCCCGGGTGATAAATAGCTAGAAATTCTAAAAACAAATTATTAAATATAATTGGATGTTTTGCGGATATCCAAATTCAGATTGGTGTTAAACCAGACCCACAAATATGATTAGAGTTTTAATGATGAAGTCATCAGGATTTTTTAAGAGGTGTAAAAACAAATCGTGTGATTTATCTGAAGGTAATATCTAAACTAATTGGAGTAGGATACTTTCACAGTCTTACTGATACTATTTAAAAAATTGCAATTACTACTGTTGACTTTTGTGTAAATATCCACAATCTGTGACTGGCTACAGCCACACCCATTCTGAAAAGTGCTCTCGATCATCAAGACTTACGTACATACAAACCTATTTAGAATCTATCCTTCATGGCAAAAAGGCTAGAATATATCATTCTTGAACTATTAATTATTCATTTGAAAAGTATAAAACATTGCCGGATAACCAGTCACTATACAGATAATTATATTCTACAGAGAAAACTATATGCAGTATTTCAAATATGATTTACTTGCTATAGTGGATGACGGCAGATGTTTTCTGGTTCCTATCACACAAATATTGCTCATTACTGGACCTAGAAGATTAGTTTGTTATATGTATTCTTTAGTATATGAAAGCGTATTAGTTTGACGTTTGACGGCTGTTTTCTTCGGGTCCTATACAGCAGGGGAACCCTACTCTCTACAGGACCTCCACGGTCATTTTATCTTGTTCGTTCAGAGTATTCAACATTTCATATCATATATTACTCATTTATTGTTAGATCGTCACTCAAAAGAACTCACAGAATAAGAAAGTCTTCAGTTTTCTCTTGAAAGCCTTAATATCTCCATTCTTTCTGGTGTCTAGTGGGCAATTGACAGCCCACGTCGAAGACATGGCATCTTGATAGATATTTTCCGAATTAACCTTTATCTGGTGTGGATCATTGATGCTGTAACCAATATATGAAAAGTAATAGAATAATAAATGATATCTCAATGAAAATAAAACTGAAATACAAAACCCAAATCGTACCTCATTTTTTAAAACAAATGCATTAAAAGATCACCTATTGGCCAAATTATGATGTAGGGCCACTTACGGTAACCAGACTTTGAACCACAAAAATAAACATTATTATAAACAAGACAATTTATGTTTCAGGAAAAAAACCCGATTGTTACAAGATGAGCAACGCATCACAGGAAGAGTCACGCCTTCAATTAAAGTGTCTTATTCCACGAAGTATTAAAGACAACATTGACGCTTTTTGCAATCTTGTTGATCAATAATAATCATTTTGTTTCATCAAAATGACATAGCCTTCGGAAATTTCCACATGAAACTATTCACCATTTATTGATTAAAATTCAATGTATGCAAAACAAAATTAGCTTATTGCCTTTACATAACTAAATAAGGCTTCATATCTTTAGATTTAAAACCAATTTAAATAAAAACACTGACAACGAGTAAGGCCATGTTCTTAACGAAGAGCAAATATGTTGAATACCACTTTTGCCTGGCTAGTCGAAAAATAGACTAGGGACCCCCCCCCCCTTACAGTAAGAGTTTAGTCATTATCTAATGCTTTGATTACGTCTGCACACTAGTGAATGATAGAAATATATTGATGAAGGTTTAATACAAAAGACGTATCAATAAATGCTTTCCCAAGAATATTTTCTCAAGAAATTCGTCCTAACGTCTTACGATTCTTCCAGAACCAACACATGCAAACCAATAGTAATTATCTTATTGTAAATAAGGCGAGGATAAATACTAAATCTCCTAATTCAGTTTCAAAACGAAAGCATTTGACAAACACGAAATATGTGATGTGAAAAATACCTTAGAATGTACACGGTAAACTGACCTTGTTAGGCTCTGCAGGGCATAAGGGTCCTCTGTGTGTGACAGGGCCAGAAAATAACAGCCCTTTAATTAAAGTTCATTTATGGGGCCAAATGTATGAGAAACTCTTAAAATTTTTTTTAAGCCACGGTTATTGCAATACAAGCAAGTTGAGAAACTCATGCAAGACTGGCCATGTCACATAGAAACACAGGCATGATTTAACACACACACACTTTTGAAATCGTTCCTAAATAGTAACTTTGAATAATGATTACCATGTTTGTATGGTGTCACGACACATTTTGTGTCGTTCTTTACCACATTGTCAAATGTGAACAATCAATTCATTAAAAATATGTACGCCAAGTTAGATTAAAGTTATAATTGCTGTGGTATCTCCACTAATTTTATAATAGTTAAAAAACATAAGCACTGATCCTTTATAATCAGCCTCAAAGTCAAAATATTTGCGCTACTAATTATTACAGAGTTATAGTCAAGCCATCCGTGAGCAATCAGAGCAAAGTCTCCCACCATCACCAATCCGCAGTTGGCCAGCGTGGTGATGAAAACTGTCTAAAACCCAGACATGAATTGGCCTGTCTGAGGCCTTTGTCCTGCAGTGGACTAGAAATGGCTGCATTTGTTGTTGTTGTTGTTGTTGCAATCCAACCAAGTACAAACTTAAAAAGGAAAATCACTTAATGAAGTGAATTTTCGCATTGGGCAATAATGTACAAAACTAATCAAAAGTCACACCGCCTATTCAAGTTGCTTAGTCAACAAAGTATGTCTTTCAGTGATAATGATTTATACAATTATGCGGATCACTAATGGCAAGGTGGTTTTCATCCAAATAATAATGTCGCCAGTAATTTCCCCATGAAGACAATCATCACTTAGTAACAAAATTAATTAATGCAAAATAAAACTTTTCACCTTGATACTGAAGACTGTTGGTATTTGTTACTGAATAAGGCTCCCATTTTCAGAGTAAAAACGGACATTTTTTTTTTTTTTAGAATTCACTGACTACGAGTAGGTCCGTCCTCTTAAAGGAAGAACAAATATGCAGAAAACCAGTTCTGTCTGGTTGGTCGAAAAACAGGCAAGGAACCCCACCCCCCTTACAGTAAGAGTCAATTGGTCATTAACTAATGAGGTAATTATACGTCTGCTATTGGAATATGAGAAAAGACATGAATTGCATACAAAATAGATCGTTTCTATAAAGGTTTTCACAATAATAATTTCTAAAGATCTAGATAAGGAGCCATGTTCCTATTTAGGCTTTTATCACAGTCATTTCCTACTTTAATTTAAACTTGAATTTCAACGTATTAGTGGTATAGAGTCCTTTAAAGATCAAAATTAAGCCTTTATTCTACCAACCACTTACTTAGAGAGAGAGAGAGAGAGAGAGAGAGAGAGAGAGAGAGAGAGAGAGAGAGAGAGAGAGATAACTATGATATAATATTGGCAATATCTTTGTGTCTTAATGTTATTTGCTCAAACGGTTTTACATTCTTTTTTTTTTCGACTATCTCTAAAGTCTTGTTACGTTAGCTGGTGTTTGAAATTCCTCCTCTCGTTTCTGGGCATCGATTCCTGACCAAAGGCACCTTTATAATTGAGTGTTCCCTCCAGGCATTTCAGTTTGTAATAAACTACTGTTAACTCTCTTTACGTGTTTTTTTTTTCACTGCAAATCTTTCCACCGAAACAAGTTTAGTCAAATATATTCTTTACCAGCAAATCGAAATGATTTTAGTAAGTCTTTAAACACACATGGGTATTTTAAGTATACTTGCCCCTCGTATATCATAGATTCGATATCATTGGAATGTATTTAAGAAATATATTTATTAGGCAATCTTTTAACATCCCACCAAGAAGTCTTGAAATAAATCATATACTTTCCCCTGATATTTTCGAGTTTTGAGTTTTTTTATAAGAAACAAGGTTTTTGAGTCGGATTTTGAGGAAAACTATTCAAGGTTAATGTAATGTTAGTAACTTTCCCTATCCAGAAAACCTGAGATTGCATACAAGAAACAAAGAAAGGGATTCAACTATCCGAAGCGATTTTACGTTGGCTGTTACATAGTTGCTTTGGTTTGTCGAAGAATGAAGTCGTTAAATACCAGTTAATAATAGGTTTGTTAAGGTTGTACTAACACCTTAACCCCCCCCCACTCTCTCTCTCTCTCTCTCTCTCTCTCTCTCTCTCTCTCTCTCTCTCTCTCTCTCTCTCTCTCTCTCTCTCTCGTTTTGTTTGCATTTGGTAAAATGATTTTTAAATATTACATATTCCAGTTTACATCAACATTCTGCTGACAATTGTAATATTCTTACTGGTGATTTAAAAATTTTACAACAATTTCTACATGAGAGTACATCGCTTATAATTCCAATCTAATGACTACAATACTACACCTCATTTTGAAAATACGCTTTAGCCTAGAACCAGATTTTGCATAATCAAAGATATAAATCACTTGGTACTGAACCTTGAACATAAGTTTCAAAAATATATTCTTATGGGAAAATAAAATCCGATAGGCCTATTCCTTATTGCACGAACGTATAGGAGAACATGATTGTGAAGGATAAAAGATATAGCAAAACACTCTTATTCTTCATAAATTATTTAGAATAATATCCAGCATTATATGTAACAAGAAGTAGCCTACAACTACAGTCAGGTCTAGGGGAATACCAAAAGTACAACTTTAGAAATTACAAAACATAATAAACAGAGGAACAAGACTAATAAAAGGTGTCCCACCTTGAGGAAGGATCACTCCTATGTTAATTGATTTACACAAGCTGCCTATTACAGCGAGAATTGAGTTTAAAATATGTAAAACTAACCCACCAAGTTATCAGAACCGGACGTCCAAAATATCTAAGAGAATTGCTACATATTGCACAGCCAACAAATCACGTTGACACGAGAATAGTCATAGACACGTTTAAATTATTGGAACCTAGATATATGTCTACTATAGGCTCTGGAGCCTTTAAATATGCGGACACGGGACTATAAAATAAGCTCCCACTAGACATCAGAACGACTGAAGATATTAAGGCTTCGATAGTGTGGATTTGACAATAAACGAGCAATACGCTTACGAACAAACATGATAAAATGACTGTGGAGGTCCTATAGAGAGAAGGGTTCCCCTGCTGTATAGGGCCAGAAAAGCAGTCCTTAAAAGTATAGATTTGAAAACAAAAAACCTAGAAATGATCAACTAAATCAAGCTAAGCAAGACTTGATAATAGGGAATAAGATAATCCTACACTAGAGAGAGAGAGAGAGAGAGAGAGAGAGAGAGAGAGAGAGAGAGAGAGAGAGAGAGACTAATTGGTGGGCGTGGCTGGCCTAAGACTTTCAAACTAATGGAAGTGAGACAATGGTTGTTCCTTAAAGCAAAATAATTGTATATATTTGTCATAAGGATTGTATTTGTATTCAAATGAATGATATAAGTGTATGCATACAGTATGTGTATGAAGAATTATATCAAAGCATTTATTTTTCTGTATAAGTAAAATACAGAATGAATGTGTGACTGTCGAGTTGTCCAATAAAATGTATTTTAGTTAATTAACAAATATTTTTCTAACATATCACTTTAAACTCTTTTTTCCTCCTTACACTTTTGTCATGCAAATAATTTGCACAAATTACACAATTTTCACTATAGTTTACACCATTACATTCACAACTTTAAAAATGTGAAAAAAAAGCTCGTCAAATTTCTTAGCAGATTAAATCAAAGTATGTGATTAAAACAGTTCTGTATTTTATCAAATAAAACATTGAGCAGATACTAAAAGGCTACTACCCTCTATTTTAACCATGGGAACAAAAAATCGAGAGAAAATATGTATTATAAACATTTGATCTGTGTTATAAAATGTAGGCCTACGGCTCTAGCCATTCGTAATATCCCCATTAATTTTTTACAGGGACAACTACAATTATAGGTGATTACAGTGTGCCTACCTAGAACTCAAATTACACAGGTAGTTATACACCATCCTATTGTTAATTGGAAAGTTAAAGCCACATCTAGAAAAAATCTCATTTAATAACCTTTCAATAATCAAGGGAATTACCACCACATGCTAAAAAGGCCATTTCGAGCAATGTCTTTTCCTTAAAATTCTTCGCCATTAAAAGACCCTTACAGAAATTCTATGGTTAACTATCAATCATGAAAACCTTCAACACCTATAATATATTCGAATCTACAGTATTTCGAGTAATAAAACGACATTTAGGACACAATAGAACAAAAAAAAACTTGTAAAGTTTGTCCCTTCTTACCCACTAAATCCTTCATTGTTCACAGAATCACAAGTTAAAAGACACGAGACACTTCCTTCCTTGTGTGTGTGTGTCTGAGACATAAATGAATCTTCTTCTACAGTCTACACTGTCAGGAACATCCCTAGACGGTCACTAAAAGTTCCCTAAATCAGAATTATTTTCTCCAGGTGGTCTCCAACAAAAACTGAGTCTGTAGCCTACTAAATACTGTACTATGTACTTCTGTATCTTCTATGATTATAATATATTCTGTATTTATTTTTAATTATGGTATTTGTGAAACCACAAACAATAAAATTTAGTTTTTGAATGATGAACTCATGTTCTGATTTCAGTTTGTGCTCTAAAAATATATTAATGAAATTATAATTGGAATGAATTTCAAACCACAGGAAAACAGTAAAACGTAATTAAGTTATTATAAATCTTATTGAAGACAGAATTATTCACAAGTATTTACGGTAGAGTGTTTTTTTAGTTACCAGACGTATGGGAATTCACACATTTCATATCCCCAAAACCTCTAGAAATTCTGAGATTTGGGGACAAATTCTCAACAAGTTGTCCCCCTGGTTAAAGAATTGTTTCAACCAATCAGAGACCTCCACCATAGCCTGCGTTTTATAGCCTTTTCCTCAGCTAAAGCTATAATATTTTGCTTAGAATATATTTAAACATTCTTACAATAGATTAATTTAATTACTATAGGAGTTCAGAAGATATTCGATTGAAGATAATCTAATATTTAATGGATATATACGAGGGAAATGTATAAGCAAGTTATCCCTAGACCAGAGGGGCTAAAGATAAAGAAAACGATACAGCTTTTAATTTAGAGAAAACGTTATTTAAGGGTAACTATGATATATTTAACCAGCAAGAATTTTTTTTTTCTTTTTCCTGTTATAAAGTTATCTTAGAAAATTTATGAGTTAATGCCCTTAGGAATATTATCTTCCATAACTTATATAGTTGTATGGTACAAAATTAGTAAGATTCACTTAAGAATAGTAAAACTATCACCACAAACTAAAAGTAGATAGTATCTTAAAATCTAGGATTTATAGGAGGTGTGTGTATAATAGCGGCCACCTGTATGTAGGATGATGGCTAAGAATACAGCAGTATAAGGGGATCAGAGGGGGGGGGGGTAACCCCTATTAGGCAAGTAAGGACATGGCATGTAGGTTAGGTTAGGGGGTAGGAAGTTTAGGTTAGCTAGTACCCATTCTTATACACATGGGAAGAATTGGCCGCTAATGTACAAAGGCTCCATTTATAGTTAGCCTATAGACTTCATGTAAACCAGTATTAGCCTATGTTTGTTTAACTATCTTTACATACATTTATCTTTTAAATGAAGGGAGATGTTATGTAAATACCCTTATAATAGTTTTGACGGATTAAAGAAGCAGTTAAACGATGTAACTATATTCTTTGTGATGTATTTGTTGCCAAGTTCACACTGGGTGAATAGAGGAGTTTTGAAATGAAGGAATTAAGTTTGGTTGAAGGTGTCTGATGCATTTTACTTAAACAACAAATGGAATTGGGAATACACAACATTGTACATTAAAAGCAGCTGCTTAATGTCATGTTTAAATTAGTTTAAAATCTGAAACTTATGCACATATTCAGGTGGACCGTTTTGGTATAGGTCTACTGTATACTTCTGTAAATAGACTGCTATTTGAATATCTTTTTACTAGCTAAGCTACAGCCCTAGTTTGGAAAGCAATATAATATAAGCACAAGGGCTCCAACAGGGACAATAGCCTAGTGAGGAAAGGAAATAAGGAAACAAATAGAATAGTGTGTCTGAGTGTACCTTCAAACAAGAGAACTCTAACCCAAGCCAGTGGAAGAAGACCATGGTAAAGAGGCTATGACACTACCCAATACTAGAGAACAATGGTTTTATTTTAGAATGCTCTTCTTCTAGAAGAGTTGCATAATACACATGATGCCAATATAACAAATGTCACTCAAATATAGATTGACGTATTGCTATAATTATGAATATAGCATTTGATAATGATAGCTGGCAAACAAAAGATGAACCTCAAACTTCATTAGAATAGTTAATTTCAATTTTGAACATTAAGAATACAGTAGGCCTTAAGTAGCCTAATGGCAGAAGAGGTTACAAAGTTCTCTTGCCTGAGTATACACTCGGGCAAACTATTATCTTTTTTATCTTATTTTTTTTTCTAGCTTTAATAGTTTATATATGAAATATGTTTTTTAATTTTGTTACTGTTTTTAAAATATTTTACATTAATTGTTAGTTATTTCTCTTGTATTTTATCTATTTTCTTGTTTCCTTTCCTCACTGGGCTAATTTCCTTGTTGGAGCCCTTCGGCTTGTATAATCCTGCTTTTCCAACTGGGGTTGTAGCATAGCTAATAACAATAATAATAATAATACTAATAATAATATTAATAGGTGGACTTCACACTAAGGAAGCAGTATTAATAAAGAAGAAAAGATTGAATATGATAGATTTAATAATTAAAGAAAAAGGACATCCAAATACGTAGGGTACGGACATGCATCAGGTAACATGTAAATCGCATTGCTAACTCTCTTAACTTTGGTATTTTCTTCACATTCAAAATGAATTCCAAGAATAAACGACATGCACTGGAATGAGGTCAACTACTGGACATTAAACATCACCCCCAAAAGACTTAGAATTTCCAACTCCTCATGGTGTTCCACAGGGTAGTGTTCTTGGCCCATTACTTTTCATACTATATACACATGACATGTGGTTTGGCCTAGAAAACAAGCTTGTTGCATATGCAGATGATGCTACTCTCTTTGCATCAATTCCATCCCCTGAATGTAGATCTAGGGTTGGTGAATCCCTTAGTAGAGATTTAGCTAGAATTAGTGCATGGTGCAAATTATGGGGTATGAAGTTGAATCCTAACAAAACTCAAAGTATGATTGTAAGTAGGTCAAGGACGGTGGTTCCTCAACATCCGGATCTCAGTATTGATAATGTTTCTTTAAATATGTATGACTCTTTCAAAATTTTAGGTGTGATTCTCGACAGTAAATTTACTTTTGAGAAACATATAAGGTCTGTGTCTTCTTCAATTTCACAAAAAATAGGCTTATTGAGAAAGTCTTTCAAGATTTTCGGTGATCAATCGATTCTGAAGAAGTGTTTTAATTCTTTCATTCTACCTTGTTTTGAGTATTGTTCTCCTGTCTGGTCTTCAGCTGCTGATTCTCATCTTAATTTGTTGGACAGAAACTTACGGTCTATTAAATTTCTTATTCCTGATCTAGATATTAATCTCTGGCACCGTCGTTCAATTAGTTCATTATGTATGTTGCATAAGATTTTTCACAACTCTGACCATCCTTTACATTCAGATCTCCCTGGACAATTCTGTCCTGTTCGTAATACTAGGCAGGCAGTTAATTCTAATAGCCAGGCCTTCTCCATCACGAGGCTCAATACTACGCAGTACTCTAGAAGTTTTATTCCAGCTGTGACCAAGTTGTGGAATGATCTTCCTAATCGGGTGGTTGAATCAGTAGAACTTCAAAAGTTCAAAGTTGGAGCAAATGCTTTTTTGTTGACCAGGCAGACATAGTCTTTTTATAGTTTATTTATGACATATTTGTTTTTGATGTTGTTGATAGTTTATTATATGACATGTCTGTTTTGACGTTGTTTCTTATTTTAGAATGATTTATTGTTAATTTGTTCTCTTCATTTATTTATTTCCTTATTTCCTTTCCTCACTGAGCTATTTTTCCCTGTTGGGGCCCCTGGGCTTATAGCATCTTGCTTTTCCAACTAGGGTTGTAGCTTGGATAGTAATAATAATAATAATAATAATGTATATCAGTAGGCCTAGACATTTTTAAATACCTGTATGATTAAAAATGTGAATGATTTAGGAAGGTTGACGGCTGTACCTTGCATTGAACAAGAGAACACTATCTGTTGATGAATCTACTCACCGTTATACCTAAAGCTTGTGTGAATCATAACAGAAAATGTTGCAGACACCAGCATTGAGCGATGGTTTGATGGCTACTGTTCTTTAAAGGTCGCTCATGAATGGCAGAGGTATGGCACAGTGACAATGCCCTAGAGACTGATCTTATATACATATCATTAGTGACCTAACCCCATCTCCACCATAGCTAGGACATTGGAGGGTCAGACAATGGCTGCTGATAACACAACAGGGAAAACATAGTATAGTCTTCATTTTATATTCAAGAAACACTGTAATAAAACTGCCAAGAACAAGAAAAAAGGAAGAATAAGATACATTACCAAAGGATGGTACAAATACTATTCTACAGTATGGGACAAATTGCGGCACCTGCTCTTTCCGATGTGAGAACGAGCAGAGATAAAAGAGTAAGTGTGAGCACCCAGCTACTTTCTCCAAGTTGCATGTACCCATGTTTATTACTGCCAGGAACAACTCTCGGTACTTACTGCACTTCTTTGATGACATCTTCACTAGTTCTTCTCGAAGTTTCAGTGATCTCTAATGAAAGTGAGGCAGGGGAGAAACAAGAGTCATGTAGATTAATGACTACGCTCTTATTGTTAAAGTGACCAAAACAGCACAACCATGTGTTGAGTCCTTGGTGCCTTTCCTCGGTCGGTAGAAGAACTATCATCCCTCTAATGGAGCATCAGCGATATTTAAGGAAAACTAATTTCCTTAAGTTCATATTATTTTAGTCATTGTAAGGCAACAGTCATCCCACCTGGCAGGAGCAAGTATGCTGGATAACAGTAGGTACCACCAAAAACTCTCAATTATAGTTACCAGGGAAAGAATTGCAACGTACATGTATTGTACTGTACATCAATCTTTTGTATAGCCTTAACTACTTCCATTGAAAATCTTTTCAAATATGATATTTATAATCATTACAGTGATGACAATGTTGGTATTCGAAATAATGTATTGATATTGGTAGCAGTTATTAAATAAACACAAATGATATATACTGCATATAAGACGAGAATTCATAATATCTTTTGGAAAAATAAGTTCTACAACTTGCGTCACTGCAATATTAAAATACTCTCTTCCCTGCAGACATTTAAAAGTCAGCCAATTCAAGAATCCAATCACTCGGAACCCTTAACAAAATAAATGCCTTCACTTCCTAAAAAGATATATAGAAATACTTATTTCAAACCATATTTTTCAATAACTACTAATGAAATTCTTCATGTGTTGCATAGTAAACATTTCCAAATGCATTAACCCTTTTACCCCCAAAGGACGTACTGGTACGTTTCACAAAAGCCATCCCTTTACCCCTATGCAAAAAAATGCTATAAAATTTATTTTTTTCATATTTTTGATATTTTTTTGAGAAAATTCAGGCATTTTCCAAGAGAATGAGACCAATCTGACCTCTCTATGACAAAAATTAAGGCTGTTAGAGCAATTTAAAAAAAATATACACCAAAATGTGTTGGGAAAAAAATAACCCCTTGAGGGTTAAGGGTTGGAAATTTCCAAATAGCCTGGGGGTAAAAGGAATAAATTATGCAACACTATCTTATGCTTTTATCTAAACAAAATTCTAGTTAAAACCAAAATACACCCCGATACTTTTGTCCAAAGAAATCTTAACTCTCAAGGCCGGCCGAAAAGGTTAAAAACTATTCAACCATGTTGAGCATTCAAGATTTAAAATTTTGATGAATAAAACTAAATAAAGTTTAATCAAATTTAAGGATTGGTTTAGTAAATTGATATACAGTATGTCTGTTGTTTAGTAATCACTTCATCCATGAACTTAAAATAAAATTAAGCGATATAGCACTTCACGTACCCCTAGTTCGAAAATAAACATTTCTTGTGAAACCTCTTTCAAAAGAACGTTCTCACCAAAATACTTGTGGATACTTCCAGAATTCATAAGCCCTAAACTACAATAATAGTTTCTTTCCATTTAATACTACACATGCACTAAAATTCAATCTCGTATTTCACTACTGTTTTCTACAATACAAATTTACATTCTTTTCTTTTAAGCTTTTAAACTTATTTTCCACTGAGGTTTCCCATACCTATTCCTGACTTCACTTGGATAAGACCTCCCATTGGCCTTTTATTGAAATAAAAGTATAAAACTTATTTGTTTTATTGGAATTTTTATCTACTTTAAAGCACGTATATACAGTAGTCATATGATTTTTCTAATTTACTACACTTATAAGTCACACATTTCAAGTTTTCATACACAATGTACATGATTTCCTCCGATATTCGTTCATATAAGTATTTCTTAATCACATTAAAAGTTTGTAGTATGGAACAAATCCTACAGATTTTGTAGTAGATTTGAGAACAAAGCCCTGCAGAAGAATATTGGGAGTTAAATGGTAGAACAGGATTAGAAACGAAACTGTTGAGACAGATTAATCGGGTGCCACATACAGACGAGATCATGGCGAGGGGTAGACGGAGATGGTTTGCACTCCCCAAGAGAGATTAGCGCACCAAACTTTCAGTTGGACTCCACAAGGCACTAAAAAAGTTGGAAGACCCAGGTCTACATGGCCGAGGCCTATGAAACGTGAAGTAGGTGGTGATGAATGGCGAGGTATGGATTCAAATCTCAAGATACAGACGACTGGCAAAATCTAACCGAGGCCCTTTGCATCAATAGGCCTAGAAGGAGATGATGGTGATCATGGAGCACTATGTGAAAACAGAAACATGGCCACTGCTAGGGTGCCACAGCCCAACCTCCCCTGTTATCCACCACAGATGAAGCTTCATAACGCTGAATCCCCTACTGCTGCTACCTCCGTGGTCATCCAAGGCACCGGAGGAAGCAGCAGGGCCTACCGGAACTGCGTCAGAATCGCTCGCCATTCATTCCTATTTCTAGCACGCTCTCTTGCCCCTCTCACATCTATCCTCCTATCACCCAGAGCTTCCTTCACTCCATCCATCCACCTAAATTTGTAAACATGGGTAAATTGGAAACAATATAGCACATCTTAATCATAAATAACTGTTAGCAATGTTTTCTATAAGTGATATAGTGTACAGTATTTTGGTATTTTTGTTCTGGATGAAATGCAAAGTCAACTAATGACCTGTAAAAGGAATTTTGTTTTAATGAACCCGAAATGGCCGACATGAAAAATTAAGTGAACACCACAAACAATTAAAAAAAAACCTATTTCAAAAGATTTAGTGAATGTTGCATGCATATAGCTAGTTATCCCTTTTACCCCCATGGATGTACTGGTACGTCCTTGCAAAAAACTGCTTTCAACATATTTTTTTGCATATTTTTGTTAACTTTATGAGAAACTTCAGGCATTTTCAAAGAGAATGAGACCAACCTGACCTCTCTATGAGGAAAATTAAGGCTGTTAGAACAATTTGAAAAAAAATATATTGCAAAATGTGCTTGGAAAAAAAAATGCCTGGGGGTTAAGGGTTGGAAAGTTACAAATAGCCTGGGGGTAAAAGGGTTAAGGATCATACATATTCACATTTATTTTTCAATTTTGTCTATCGATCATTATGAGTTTTAAACTGAATTTTTATGGATAGCCATTCATGTACATACAGCTATATACAATTTATTCGCAACTGAAAGTAACGGAGAGGCACCAACTGAAAAAGTAAATTATAACTGAAAACTATCCACTCTTTATTTCTGCCAAAAAAGGGTTGAAAATGACTAAGCTAGTAAGGATTATTATTCAATAAATAGATTCTTGAATGGCTGAAAATTAGTTGAGACCTTGCCTAGACTATGACTGAATTTTAAAGTATATATAACAGTCACATGCAGTATGGAGGAATAATTGCTTGAGTTGAATGATAGTGTAAAAATCTTTTTGGGCTTAGGCCATGTCGTCCTGATGGAAGGTTCCTTCAGTAGCTTCCTTAGGGTATATATGACTGTCATATATACCCTAAGGAAGCTACTAAAGGAACCTTCCATCAGGACAACATGACTATCTCACCCAAAAATTTATATCTTCATGAAAAAAAAAATTATTCATAACTGTACCTAGCTGTCTGCTAAAGAAGGTGATGAATGCAAGAGTTGATGGGAGAAGTGCAAGAGGAAGGCCAAGGTTTGGGTGGATGGATGGTGTGAAGAAAGCTCTGGGTGATAGGAGGATAGATGTGAGAGAGGCAAGAGAGCGTGCTAGAAATAGGAATGAATAGCGAGCGATTGTGACGCAGTTCCGGTAGGCCCTGCTGCTTCCTCCGGTGCCTTAGATGACCGCGGAGGAAGCAGTAGTAGGGGATTCAGCATTATGAAGCTTCATCTGTGGTGGATAATGTGGGAGGTTGGGCTGTGGCACCCTAGCAGTACCAGCTGAACTCGGTTGAGTCCCTGGTTAGGCTGAAGGAACGTAGAGAGTTGAGGTCCCCTTTTTTGTTTTGTTTCATTGTTGATGTCGGCTACCCCCCAAAATTGGGGGAAGTGCCTTTGGTATATGGATGGATGGTACCTAAAAGATGACAAAACCAAAGTATAATTTGTCAAAAGGGGCTAGCTAGCATTATTTCTTTCTAAACACCACTAAGGGTTAGAAAAGTGTGATTTCTATATTAAAAAGATTTTTCGTGCATCTATGAATCTTGCATGGCTTGAAATTGAAGAAAGTTTTCTCTTGAGCACTTTCAAACAACAAGATTCTTGTCACATAATTCAGCAAGTGTCGACAAACTTGAAGGTGATAATTTACAGGCTGGGTTGGGGCAGCCACCTGAAAATTGCAACGAACGCAGTGAGTTTAGATGTAAAAAAAATTATGGCAATGATACTATAATCAGATGTCAATTATTTTGAAAATAACCATAACAGTAGACATTCAAAAAAGGGCTGAGCCCATCATATATTTTTCCCACACAAGAGTTGTGTAAGACTGGAAAAGTTCCAACTAATATTAAATTACAGTGACCCTACTATAATTAGGATACCCTTATCAATAATTTTAAAAATCAACTCTAGACTTAAAAACAGTACTGCACCCATCATATTTTTCCCAATACAAAAGTTGGTAAGAATGAAAAGTTCCAACTAATATTAAATTAATTCTAAGGTTAGTAATTTAAACAACTAAACCTCAGAGGCTGAAAAGGAAGGTTTGCCTAAGTCTTAAGACGACACTAATGTCTGATATAGAAATTGAGTTTAACTTTGCTTACACAATGCTAGGTTCAAATCTAATAACTTTGAGAATAACACAAGATTAAAAAGAATACAGTTTAAATTCAAGTCATGATGAGGGGGACAAGTAGGTGAACTCAAGGGACAGTTTAAGACCAAAAAAAGGCCCCATTTTAAATTGTAAATTTGGGATATGAGGTTCAACAATGGGGCCTGGGAGTACATTCATCACCCATGTATAGAGAAAGGTTAAAAATTAAGCATAGCTACTGGCCCAAGTAACGCACTGATGGTGATACCCACCTTAGTCGAGATTAAATTCTTTGGACATCCTTTCGTAAGGAGTTTCAAATACTGACTATAAAATAATAACTTCCAATACTCTGGTACATTTGCCATATTTACATCTTATCACATTGTTGATCTCCTTATAATGGCAATCAAGACGCGAGAAAGCTCTTCTTTACGGAAGCTGCGTACACAAATGCGCTATAGCCATAACGGTAACCTGCAAATAATTACAGTTTATCAGATTATGAAAAATTTATTAAAAATTTACTTAAGTGCAAATAAATGCTACAAACAGACAAATTTACTTGGTGCAATAAACCATCCCAAGACTATAATGCAAAATGCATAGATCTTTATTGGCTCTCTAAAAAGTCACCAATTTTGCGGGGTGTTACAGCAGTACACAGTGCTGAATCTAACACTTACATGGACCTTCACTCGTGTCGACATTTTTTTAAAGATTTATTTTGAAGTCTTTTTGACAGTATATTAACCCTTTTACCCCCAAAGGACGTACTGGTACGTTTCACAAAAGCCATCCCTTAACCCCCATGGACGTACCGGTACGTCCTTGCAAAAAAATGCTATAAAAATTATTTTTTTCATATTTTTGATAATTTTTTGAGAAAATTCGAGCATTTTCCAAGAGAATGGGACCAACTTGACCTCTCTATGACAAAAATTAAGGCTGTTAGAGCAATTTAAAAAAAATATACTGCAAAATGTGCTGGGAAAAAAATAAGGGTTGAAAATTTCCAAATAGCCTTGGGGTAAAAGGGTTAAGGACTCACATTGGTTCCAAAAATCATATTTTAGTATTATGGTATATATATATTAACATGAATTTAATATCTAAGAATGAAAATGTTGGAGATGAGATGGTGGGAACTGTTGGAGGAAGGGTTTTAGATACAGTAAGATATGATTTCGTGTAGGAGAAGTATTGTTGGAGGGAAGCTATGGTGAGACGAGAGCTGAGAGAAAAATATTTTCAAAGAATTTTAGTCAGAGAGAAATTTAATTTTGTTAAAAGAGAGCATTGGTATCATTAACTAGTTACATTTATTTAGATAGAGATTGGGGTTTTTTCTTCAAATATTTTGACTACAGTATAGGTGTAACAGCTGTTCTATAAAACTAGTCTAGAGGTCAGTCTGAAGCTAAAACTGCGTTATCACAGTACTGTATAAGTGAATGTATGTAACTGTACATGTGTACGAACAGAATGGAATCAAATATAAAACGAGTAGGAAGAGCAATCAGAGATTGTCAACATTTTACTCGAGCCTATGGACCAAGCTTTCCCTTTTACACAAGTTAACCTTGAATGAATCTACCGTATCAAATACCTGCAAAAACTTGATGGGTTTCTTCCTATCCGCTGTTCGCTGTTAACCCTGGATAGGTACGGTCCTCGGACACCCCTTTAAGGGTATACTCGGACGCGAACGACCCCGACGCCAAAAAAAATTCTTGAAAAATCAGTTTTTGCAGTAACCTCCTTTTTTCTTTTGCCAAAAAAAACTTCAATGAATGCTTAAAACAACTGTATAGATAAATACTACTCATCTGCAGAAAAACTATTTATTATAAATATTTTAAAAAATTAAGTAGAAAAAAAAAAAGACCTGACATAAAAATTCATAAAAAAAAGCTTATACATATATACACAAATCCTTTTAGGAATTGATTCTTGAATGTTTAGGACACATCTTGATGTATTTTGGATGAAGTCAGACCCATGGAGGTGAAGATCTGAAATGAGAAAAAAAGGGTAACTTTTTTTGGCCAAAAAAATTTGTCCAAATTTCATGAATTTTTTTGGGTACCCAAATGAAATAGGAAGTGGCTAATTTTTTTAGGGAATAAACATATGTTATCCTAAAATAGAAATATGTAAAAAAATCTTCATTATTTTGTAAATTACATTTATATCAGGGGCCATATCTAAAGGTAATTTTTTGAGTACTTAGAAATTCCGTAAAAAAATACATATATTTGATATATAATATGATATTTATGCAGGTAAAAATATACCAAAATATCACAAATTCTATAGGGAACAAGAATATATATAGATAGGGCAGCTTACGCTTCGGATATGTCCACAAAATGGCCGCCAACCACACTGACTCAGACTCCCTAATCTGCCACTTGAAATGTAGGAAGGGTATGTCAATTTCAAGGTGTTATTTACTAATCTAATTATTATTGGATATGCATAAAAATTGTATGGTGGGTTGCTGGATAATTGTCGATTATTTTACGAATATAAAATTAAAATTCTGACGCAAAAAAATTTTTTTGAAGGGAAATAAAATCGAAAAAAAAAATGTAAAACAATATTTTAGCTAAAAAAATTTGATGATATTCAATCAAAAAAAAAGTAAACAAAATTTTCCGACAAATAAACATCTAGAGGAATCATTACTCTGTGATAGTTCCTTAGTACGTAGTAATTTTGAAAGAATTGGGAAAAAACGAAAAAATGGCAATCACCGGAAAATCGAACACATACCTATATATACGCCATATCTGGCTAAAAAAAAGATAGGCATGGGTAGCCAGATCATCTAGAAACACTTTCCAACACTATAAAAATATAAGTTTTGCGACACTACTTGCCAATTCCTTACGGTAACATGACTAAGCAAAAAAATGCAAAACAAATAAAAAGGGGCACTCGAGGAAAAATGGCTAACATTCTAATATACGGCATTTCAGAAAAAAAAAATTCAGCCACGTGCTAGTCAAACCATCAAGGCACATTTTCCGACAAATAAACATATAAATGAATAATTACTCTGTGATAGTTCCTTAGTACGTAGTAATTTTGGAAGAAATGGGAAAAAACGAAAAAATGGCAATCACAGGAAAATCGAACACATACCTATATATACGCCATATCTGGCTAAAAAAAGAAGATAGGCATGGGTAGCCAGATCATCTAGAAACACTTTCCAACACTATAAAATTATAAGTTTTGCGACACTACTTGCCAATTCCTTACGGTAACATGACTAAGCAAAAAAATGCAAAACAAATAAAAAGGGGCACTCGTGGAAAAATGGCCATTCTAATATACGGCATTTCAGAAAAAAAAAATATCAGCCACGTGCTAGGCAAACCATCAAGGCATATTTTCCGACAAATAAACATATAAATGAAATATTACTCTGTGATAGTTCCTTAGTACGTAGTAATTTTGAAAGAAATGGGAAAAAATGAAAAAATGGCAATCACAGGAAAATCGAACACATACTTATATATACGCCATATCTGGCTAAAAAAAAAATAGGCATGGGTAGCCAGATCATCTAGAAACACTTTCCAACACTATAAAAATATAAGTTTTGCGACACTACTTGCCAATTCCTTACGGTAACATGACTAAGCAAAAAAATGCAAAACAAATAATAAGGGGCACTCGCGGAAAAATGCCCAACATTCTAATATACGGCATCTCAGATAAAAAAAAAGACATGCACGTGTTAGCCCAACCATCAAGGCACACTTTCTAACACATAAACATGAAAAAAAATCAATAATATACGGCAATTCCTTACTACGTAGTAAATTTTTACAAATATTGAAAAAAAACAGAAATTGGCAACCGCAGTTAAATACCCAATATACCAATAACTACGTCGTATCTGACAAATACAAAATCACGCATGGGTAGCCAGATCATCTAGACACACTTTCCAACACTAAAAAAGCAAAAGTTTTACGACACTATTTCGCAATATCTTACGGAAAAATGACTTGGCAAAAAAATGAAAAAAAAAGGAAAAAGGGACACTCGCGGTAAAATGCCCGACATTCTAATATACGACATCTCAGATAAAAAAAAAGACATGCACGTGTTAGCCCAACCATCAAGGCACACTTTCTAACACATAAACATGAAAAAAAAATGAATAATATACGGCAATTCCTTACTACGTAGTAATTTTTACAAATATTGAAAAAAAAACAGAAATTGGTAACCGCAGTTAAATACCCAATATACCAATAACTACGTCGTATCTGACAAAAACAAAGTCATGCATGGGTAGCCAGATCATCTAGACACACTTTCCAACACTAAACAAGCAAAAGTTTTACGACACTATTTGGCAATATCTTACGGAAAAATGACTTGGCAAAAAAATGAAAAAAAATGAAAAAGGGGCACTCGCGGTAAAATGGTCCTCGTGGTGATGAACGACATTTTAACTAAAAAAAAAAACATGCACATGGTAGCCAAACAATCCACCAAGACTTTCCACAACTGATAACCTATACAAGTTGCACCATTCTACGACAATTTCATAATACGTAATAACTTTGATAATTATGCAAACTACCCTAGAAGGGTAAACTCGGACGCGAACGACCCCGACGCGTCTCAGAAATCGGGGAAGGAGTACAGCTACAGCAATGCACATCTGGACACTACTAGAGCGTGTAGGGGAGACACCTCCTGCAGGTCGATCACCCACAAATTCAGTCACGGGGGTGAGTCACGTGAGAAAAACCTGTTTTTTTTGACGCTCGGGGTCGCAAACGACCCACCGTACCTATCCAGGGTTAAAATTTGAGAAGTCTGACATAACACTACTAAGACAAACATAAATAAACAGGTTATTTTATAACCTCGTCGGTGAAGGTAATTTGTATATGTGTATCTTTATTTTGGTCCATAGTACTCCAAACTCAACAGCTTCATCCTGACAATCAGCTTTAACCCTGGATAGGTACGGTGGGTCGTTTGCGACCCCGAGCGTCAAAAAAAAACAGGTTTTTCTCACGTGACTCACCCCTGTGACTGAATTTGTGGGTGATCGACCTGCAGGAGGTGTCTCCCCTACACGCTCTAGTAGTGTCCAGATGTGCATTGCTGTAGCTGTACTCCTTCCCCGATTTCTGAGACGCGTCGGGGTCGTTCGCGTCCGAGTTTACCCTTCTGAGGTAGTTTGCATAATTATCAAAGTTATTACGTATTATGAAATTGTCGTAGAATGGTGCAACTTGTATAGGTTATCAGTTGTGGAAAGTCTTGGTGGATTGTTTGGCTACCATGTGCATGTTTTTTTTTTAGTTAAAATGTCGTTCATTACCACGAGGACCATTTTACCGCGAGTGCCCCTTTTTCATTTTTTTTCATTTTTTTGCCAAGTCATTTTTCCGTAAGATATTGCCAAATAGTGTCGTAAAACTTTTGCTTGTTTAGTGTTGGAAAGTGTGTCTAGATGATCTGGCTACCCATGCATGACTTTGTTTTTGTCAGATACGACGTAGTTATTGGTATATTGGGTATTTAACTGCGGTTACCAATTTCTGTTTTTTTTTCAATATTTGTAAAAATTACTACGTAGTAAGGAATTGCCGTATATTATTCATTTTTTTTTCATGTTTATGTGTTAGAAAGTGTGCCTTGATGGTTGGGCTAACACGTGCATGTCTTTTTTTTTATCTGAGATGTCGTATATTAGAATGTCGGGCATTTTACCGCGAGTGTCGCTTTTTAATTTTTTTTAATTTTTTTGCCAAGTCATTTTTCCGTAAGATATTGCGAAATAGTGTCGTAAAACTTTTGCTTTTTTAATGTTGGAAAGTGTGTCTAGATGATCTGGCTACCCATGCGTGATTTTGTTTTTGTCAGATACGACGTAGTTATTGGTATATTGGGTATTTAACTGCGGTTGCCAATTTCTGTTTTTTTTTCAATATTTGTAAAAATTTACTACGTAGTAAGGAATTGCCGTATATTATTGATTTTTTTTTCATGTTTATGTGTTAGAAAGTGTGCCTTGATGGTTGGGCTAACACGTGCATGTCTTTTTTTTTTTATCTGAGATGCCGTATATTAGAATGTTGGGCATTTTTCCGCGAGTGCCCATTTTTATTTGTTTTGCATTTTTTTGCTTAGTCATGTTACCGTAAGGAATTGGCAAGTAGTGTCGCAAAACTTATATTTTTATAGTGTTGGAAAGTGTTTCTAGATGATCTGGCTACCCATGCCTATTTTTTTTTTAGCCAGATATGGCGTATATATAAGTATGTGTTCGATTTTCCTGTGATTGCCATTTTTTCGTTTTTTCCCATTTCTTTCAAAATTACTACGTACTAAGGAACTATCACAGAGTAATATTTCATTTATATGTTTATTTGTCGGAAAATATGCCTTGATGGTTTGCCTAGCACGTGGCTGAAATTTTTTTTTTCTGAAATGCCGTATATTAGAATGGCCATTTTTCCACGAGTGCCCCTTTTTATTTGTTTTGCATTTTTTTGCTTAGTCATGTTACCGTAAGGAATTGGCAAGTAGTGTCGCAAAACTTATATTTTTATAGTGTTGGAAAGTGTTTCTAGATGATCTGGCTACCCATGCCTATCTTTTTTTTAGCCAGATATGGCGTATATATAGGTATGTGTTCGATTTTCCGGTGATTGCCATTTTTTCGTTTTTTCCCAATTCTTTCAAAATTACTACGTACTAAGGAACTATCACAGAGTAATGATTCCTCTAGATGTTTATTTGTCGGAAAATTTTGTTTACTTTTTTTTTGATTGAATATCATCAAATTTTTTTAGCTAAAATATTGTTTTACATTTTTTTTTCGATTTTATTTCCCTTCAAACAAAATTTTTTGGGTCAGAATTTTAATTTTATAGTCGTAAAATAATCGACAATTATCCAGCAACCCACCATACAATTTTTATGCATATCCAATAATAATTAGATTAGTAAATAACACCTTGAAATTGACATACCCTTCCTACATTTCAAGTGGCAGATTAGGGAGTCTGAGTCAGTGTGGTTGGCGGCTATTTTGTGGACATATCCGAAGCGTAAGCTGCCCTATCTATATATATTCTTGTTCCCTATAGAATTTGTGATATTTTGGTATATTTTTACCTGCATAAATATCATATTATATATTAAATATATGTATTTTTTTACGAAATTTCCAAGTACTCAAAAAATTACCTTTAGATATGGCCCCTGATATAAATGTAATTTACAAAATAATGAAGATTTTTTTACATATTTCTATTTTAGGATAACATATGTTTATTCCCTAAAAAAATTAGCCACTTCCTATTTCATTTGGGTACCCAAAAAAATTCATGAAATTTGGACAATTTTTTTTGGCCAAAAAAAGTTACCCTTTTTTTCTCATTTCAGATCTTCACCTCCATGGGTCTGACTTCATCCAAAATACATCAAGATGTGTCCTAAACATTCAAGAATCAATTCCTAAAAGGATTTGTGTATATATGTATAAACTTTTTTTTTATGAATTTTTATGTCAGGTCTTTTTTTTTTCTACTTAATTTTTTAAAATATTTATAATAAATAGTTTTTCTGCAGATGAGTAGTATTTATCTTTACAGTTGTTTTAAGCATTCATTGAAGTTTTTTTTGGCAAAAGAAAAAAGGAGGTTACTGCAAAAACTGATTTTTCAAGAATTTTTTTTGGCGTCGGGGTCGTTCGCGTCCGAGTATACCCTTAAAGGGGTGTCCGAGGACCGTACCTATCCAGGGTTAAAAGGACCAAACAAAAACAGAATATACCATAAGTTACAACATTGCTATTGTATACTAACCCCCATGGAGGCACAAACAGTAACAGACTAGAGGGGGCCACTTATGCCATCCAACGAAGACCACCAACATTGCCTTTTATCTATTTTCAAGAATACAGAAAGGGAAAACATGGCGCTGCTCTCAACAGGGAAATATCTCACATGGAATGGAGTTTGAGAGGAAGGAGAATCAAGAAAGCAAAACCGACAAAGCATCAAGATGGTAACGGGGAAGAAACGTTAGCAGAAAAAGGGTGAATGACACGTGAAACAAATACAGCAGGTATCACTTTTATCACTACAAGAGACGCTTGTGGTTACGAAATCCAAATGTGCAGGGATCTTTGGGGTTAGAAAGATGTGGGAACATTACGCAAGAAGTAGACAAAGAAACAAATAATTTTGTGGTGCAAGAGCCACCCTTCAAAAGTGCGCGACATATCCGCTCCCTCAGATACAAAGCATTGCACCAAAGCAATAAAGTATTAAGCTACAAAAGCATGGACGAAATGAAAAGATTGCTAAACTAAACTAGTAAATGAGTACCTTATAACTCAACATAAAATCGTGAGTACTGTAGTGTAGTCTAAAGATCTCTTCTACTGTAAAGACTAAAATCTTATAAACAATAAGGAAGATCTTCTACAAAAATGCCTAAAAGGACTAAGATCAATATCCAAAGATCACAGTATCAATGAGAAGGCTGGGGGAATGCTATATGCTGTTCCCTGGGCTAGAAAAACAAACTTGAGGAAAAATGAATCAAAGAGACCATTAGTTATAGTAGTACATCATCATCATCATCTACCAAGGAAATTGAGGGGTAGCCGACCTCTAACAAATGAAACAAAAAAGGGGACCTTTCCTCTCTACGTTCCTCCCAGCCTGACAAGGGAGTCAACCGAATTCGGCTGTGTACTGCTAGGGGTGCCACAGCCCACCCTCCCCCGTTATCCACCACAGATGAAGCTTCATAACGCTGAATCCCCTACTGCTGCTACCTCCGAAGTCAGAGTAGTATATACATAAAGGCAAAAGGACGGATGAAAAAGCAAAGGAAAATTTATAGATTAAGATCTACTTAATAGAAATTTCAGCAGTAAATATATCCAGTCGTGGCGATAAAGCGATAACCAGAAGCACTTTAATTTCTCGGAATGTTACACCACGGTTAATGTCCTTAGCATTAGGGGCCAAAGCAAAGTCTATGCATCGGTAAGATCGATGGAGGTGGTGACGGCCCCACAGGGAAGCAAGGTTCGCACCTGCGAGACGGTAAGCATGTGAAACCTGTCGCATTGAATGGACAAGTTTAGTCGAGACAGATCGAGGATGACCCTTCGGCTGTCGGAGTCTTTCTTCGGAACGCTGAATAAGCGACCTTGAAACTTCAGATATTTCGTTTCCTTGATCGCGTTCTTGCGAAGAAGATCTTGGGTAAACAGAAGTAGGTCCAGTGTCGAGGGTTGATGGAATTTGTTCGGTGGGGGAGGCCCTTCTATCCAACTCCACCCCAGGCCCTTGGAGATTATGCTGAAGGCCCAAGGACTGAACCTCCAGCGACTCCGGAACATATAAAGTCTCCCTCCTACCTGAAGACCGTCAGTAGTTGGGGGTTTTACCGCCTCGGCCACCACGTGACCCTTTTCCACGGGAGAAATATCTCCCTTTGCTTCTGTTCTGAAAAGAACCCCTCGGACCGGGACCCCTGCCTCGTTGGTATCCTTGGGAGGAAAACCGGGACTCATAAACCGGGTTATAAACAGGAGAGGTAAACGAGTTCGAGGCCACTTGGCTTTCAGGGACGAGGACATACTTCACTTGGGGCTGAGACTTGGAGGTAGAGGGTTGGATGCCCCGAGAGACCGGGGCCGACTGGACTACTTGAAGAGGTTGGCGGAATTGAGTAGAGCTATAAGGGCGTAGCCTCTTTCTGCCCCGGGAGTGAATGCTCGATTGTTCGAACTTCCGTTTGGGAGTGAGACCCCAACGGACTTTGAGGCTCTGGTTCACTCTGGCAGCTTCGCTCAATACCGAGTTGACCATGTCCTCTGGGAATAGGTCCGGACCCCAAGCAGAGGCTTTAATGAGCTTATTTGGCTCATGGCGGATAGTAGCTTCTGATAAGACATGCCTACGGCAACGTCTTTTGGCCACCAAGAAGTCGTAGCAATCTGCTAACAAAGATTGCAGGGTGGCTTTAGTCATAACTTTAAAGGAGTGTTCTTCGTCATAGGTAAGAGAAAACATCTCCGCCATAGTCGAGACGTTGAGGCTCCGGCTAAACCTAGACCGGGACTCGAACTCAAGTCGGATTAAGGTTTCAGGTAGTCTTGGGAGGCGTTCACTGAATTGCGTCGATGCACAGTCAGCGGATAGCTTACCAGAAGTGAATGTCGATTGAATGTTGAGCCAACATTCATTATCTGATGGGAACAGCAGAGATGTAGGATCTGTCTCCCGGAGTTGTGGCAAAGGTTTATCTTCGTTCACTGCCTGAAGGGCTAATTCAACCATTTTGTTAACACAAGGAGTGGGGGTCTGTTCGTCCACAAGAAACATGGTGTAAGTACTCTTGTGGGGGGTCAGCATGGTGTTTGTACAACCCCACTCATTCAAGGTTCTAACCCAAACAGACTGAGCCTGTTCCTTCGGAAAGATAACGGTCTCTTTAGGGACCTTATCTAGCCGGACAAGAGCCTCTTCCGTAAGCCGGGCGAAGCCGGGGAAAGGAAATTGAGGGCCGGGAGGGAAGAACTCAAAATCTTCAATGGGCCGGGTCCCAAAACCCTCGATGGTCAACATTCCGTCCGTGAAAGGACAGTGGAGCGCCATTTTCCACGGGTTGTTCTTCGTGAAGGGTGGAAGTTTTGAGGCGTCTGGGATGAGGAACTGCTGTTGTTGAGGCAGTCCACCTTCCAGGGTATCTAGTCTTCTGGTGACGGAAGAAAGTATAGAGGTAATCTGCTCTGTAACGACCCTCGTCATCATATTGGGGAGGGCCACCGGGTCGAAGTTGGTCGTGGTAATTAAGGGGGATGACTGCACTCCCGGGTCCTGAGACATAGGGGCAGTTCTAGTCGAGCCGCTAGGAGCTCCGGGGAGGGGAGCCTCCTTGGGCTTCGATGATCCAGGTAGTGTAGGATTCTTACGAGTCCTCACCAAAGGTCTCTTCTGAGATTTGACCTTGGGAGGGACCGAGAGCGATCTCGGGGAGGATTCGCGGTTCCCTTCAAAACCTAGAAAGGAAGAATTATTAGAAGTTGAAGAAAAAGAGGGACTAAGAAGAGAGGTCTTAGCGCCAGAGCCACCTGCCTCACTTACCACCCTACCTGTTTCTGGTTCGTCGAAAACCATGGGCTCTATGTCTAAGTTCAGAGCCGTAACATTGTCTTCAATGGGGTCCGGGTCGTCAGGGATGTCTGTATCCTGGACGAGATTGAGTTCTACGGTTTCCGCAATGTCGGCAATTATAGGAGCTGCCACTTGCCTAGGCACTGCTGCCGAAGATTTCGCGTTCGGGTAGATAAGACTACAATAATCTTCTGAGAGGACGTAGGGCTTCCTGGCCTTTACGTTACGGGCGAAGCCGCCTACCCACAATTTCAAAGTGGCCCTTGCTGAAGTTTTAACCGCCTGGGAACTCTGAAAGGACGGGGATAAGGTTAGCAAACCCGAGGGACAAAATGATGAATGAACCCGAAGATTCATAACAGAAGTCAATGAGTATGTATCATATTGATGCCGCCCAGTGAAGGGAGTGTAAATACAAAAATGGCTGAAAGAGGCTCACCGAATCTGAAGCGAGGGTGGAGATAAGGTCATAACAGATAAGGCAGTTGTCAGGGTGCCATACCACAATATCGTCCATCTGGATCCCACAGTCCGCGTGGGACCGACAGACAGCATGTCCGCAAGGCTGGTTAAGGACGGCCGCGCAGGCTGTCATCCGGCAACGGACCACCTGTAAAAGGAATAGTCCGTGAGCATCTACTAGTTTCTCTATAAGGGGTCCCGGAGGGTCCGGGACCTGCCAGTTAATAAAATAAATGTATAGCCTTAGATTAAACATGCAGAGAACTGAGACTATTCCAAGAGCAATCCGGCAGAGCCGGGGATGAAAAGGGATGCAAAAAACCGTGATGAATATATAATCATAACTAGTTCCGGGGCCCCCGGGGCCGGGGAACAGGGTTGGTAAGTAAACTTAAAGTAACTTAAAGTAAACTTAAAGTAACTAAGATACATCCTTAAAATACATAAATAGAGAACGCCAATTATGATCTGAAACTAATGTCTGTAATGAATAGGGCTCCCGGAGGGAGGATATTAATCAAAACCGTGTCAGTGTCAACCGATTGTAGTTAAGAGCCCGGCGGCTCCGATGTCTGATGACGGGAGGGTACAACGGGAGAGCGCGGGGGGAGCCAATGGAACCCCCACTACCCTACCGGAGGTACCGGGACAAAGGTAATGATTCATGTAGAATATAATATAATGATATGGGATATTAATAAGTCCTATACGGACGAAAATAGCAGGAGGTACCGTAGGTGGGGACACTCCTAATATAAGTGCTCATTCTAACAACCGTAGCTAAAAGCAAGGTTACACCAAGGTGCAGTTACACCGACTAATCACGTGTGATAGTCCCGGTGGTCTCGGCCCTCCCCCTCCCCGACCAATGGCCAATCGGGGCGACGGGAGGGGGGGAGACGAGACCGCCCGGTATGAATGAATGAGACTAAGTCATACCCCGTTGGTATACTCAGTCCTCAATATGTCGGAAAGTTGAGGGAAGACTGAGGAACAAGCATATTTGACCCGTATGTCATAACCAACAACCATCGAGTGAGAGGAAGGGTGTACACTGGAGGGGGGGGATGGAATAGCCTCCCCAACTTGTGGGAGGGGGGTTAATGGTACCGGGGAATCGCCAGTGCGTAGTGGTAGACAGGGCTACCTACTGGAGATCCCCTCAATATGACATGAAAATCCCAAAAATATGATCATAACGGAGTAAAGCAATAAATATAAAATCAGTGCACAAATACATAAAAATAATTAATGAATTAAAAGCGAAATCACGTAAGTAAGGTTAGGCATGCAGAAAAAATATAGCGAGAGGGGGACTCGGGCGAGTGGTAAGGGAGGAGCATGACGCCATCAGGAGATGGAAAGCAGGGGTACCAACCTAGTTACTGAAGCGGTAGAACGAACAGTAAAAAACAACAAAATACGCGAGAGTCCCACTCGAACCAAACGTAAAACTAGGTGGAGCGTAATAAAACAAAAAGGTTTAATAATAATAAGTGAGATGGTCGATATTAACGCTCCTAGAAGTAGCGAAACAATCTCAATGGTGACGCTATCCACCAACATGCACGAATGCAGGCATACCAACATAACCTACTCCTGATGAAACGCTAACACCGATATCATAGGATAACATAAAATAAATGCTATATGAAAGCATAAAGTCGGTGTACTATATGATTAAAAGGAAAAACTCCTAAAGGTTCGAACGAATATAATGACGGACGAACTAACGAGACAAAGGGCAGAGGCGAAAGTAAGAACGGGGACGCCGCTCATATATAAACACTTCTCAATAATAAAAACAAAGTTTACCCTGCCCAATCTCGCTAAAACTCATGGATAAAGTACTTAACTTCGATGGGGTATCTTGGGAATCGGCCATCGAGAGAAAGTTGATGATAAATCCAATGGAAAACACGAGAAAAAAAATACGTTGGACTTGCATGAATCAGGTGCTTGAAAGGAGTGATGGGCAAGCGTGGGTTGAGTTAGTAGTACTGGTCTGCGAGGCAGAGGAGGTTGAACTGCACCTCACTATTGAGGGATTTCGAAGAGGAGAAATCTAAATGGTACGAGACCTCTGGTATTTCGCCCCAGTCTATACCGACACCATTAGGTGAGCGAGCTAGTTCAACCTAGCATTCCTTTACATTTTTTCTCTGGTAATATTAGCAGTTATATTCCTTTGAAATGGTGCATAAGGAGCATTTCACTGGGCGGCACAGGGATTGAGCCCAGAAAAAGGGTATTTCATTAGGTACATGTAATGTAATAGCCACAATACAGTTACTAAATTCTTTTCTTACTATTGTACCCACAAAAATATGTAAATGAGGCCTATAAATACAAAAATATAGATTAGAAATCTCAGCATTTTCTTTGATATAAGTCTCTTGCAAAATAAAAATTCTCTACAAGCACATATTTAAACCTTATCACACATACCATCCTGAAACATGTTTATTTTCAACTGATTCAAGTTCAGGCAGTTTTTTTAATAACCCTCCTAGGTAGTGTTCCCCCTTAAAGAATTTATGGCGCATAGCCAACCAAAGTGAACTTTTAGATATCAAAAGGACATAATAAAATCAATACAAATTTCAAAAGAAACTTGAACTTTTCCTAGCTACGCAAACATGAGTCCTTTAAAATAGGATATGTCTTCAACTTTACTGGAACAGCCGTTAACAAGGTAGTTATCGACAAGTGGACCTCATTAAAAAACAGGTGGTATGCGTGGGCGAATAGCTTTTCCCACCTGTTGGTTAGACTTTTTGTCTTTTAGAATAGGTAGACTCACTAATTGGTGGGCAGGAAGTTCCCTTAAAACCAAACTGATTGGTTATTTTTCCTCCCTGGAGGCGTCGGTCTGTTCTAGATGATAGCAAGGGAGAAGACTCCCCCTTATTATTTGCCCATCATGAGGAATCCTTTCCCCTGAAAGGGATAGCAGTATGGGCATGTGATGTTCAATGGGTAGGTACATAATCAGCTACCCTCCCTCTTGTCAAGGGAGGACAAGGGAGATACTTCATTAGATTCTAAGAATAGAGCTCGGAAGGAATAGTACAATACCTGCATCGAGTCACGGCTTGACTGCTTCATCCCCGAGAGAGGGAAAAGAAAGACTATTATGCATTACTATAGAGAATATGATTCCTATCGTGACGGTCACCATCAACGTTATTATCATTATTAAGATTGTTAAAATTATCATCACTATCGTTGTTATCAAAATATTAAAATGATTAAAACAAAAGAAAATATTATCGTCGTCGTCATCTGTGGGGGAGCTGAGATAACTACATAACTAATTGAACAGCCAGTACAGGACCATGAACTAAAGTGTTGTGGCGGGATGTAAACAAAAACAAACCCCCACACCCTTAATCACTCAGACAAACAAATTGTCTCACAACACAAACTTTCCCCTGACTTTTACGTCAACTGGACTATTGCAGAGAGGGAACAGTAAAACAAAACATAACCTTAAAACTATATTGCTTACAAATTAAACACAACCAAAATATCACACATCACTAAACATAGACTTGACACTAAAACAGACAAAAATAACAACAGTTTATTTTATATATATGGTATAACGGTGCGTGTGGGTACACAGAACTCACCAATAATCAGAAAACAATATCCCTTTTCTAACCCAACACCAACAGTCCACACACAGTACCAAAAACACACTTAAAAACTAAAATAAAACCCTAAACACTAAGCTTTCAACCATATGCCATAAAGCAGCAACAATTAATCACACCAACATAAGCGAAAACACTTAAGTATTAAATATATAAGTGTGAGTGGTCACTGTCGTCCACATACGCATAACATCCCTAGCCCACTGCGACAACTTCCTGGCAAAGAGTATTACCCTACGGCCAATTCCACTGTGTAATCGCTTAACTTTATACTCTCAGAATATCATATCCATATCCACGCCAAACCAGTGTCGTCATCATCATCATCCGGAACTTATATTAAGCTTGGCCATCAAGAGTTATCCAAAAGCGGTCTACAGTGAACCCTCGTTTATTGCGGCAGATAGGTTCCAGACCCGGCCGCGATAGGTGAAAATCCGCGAAGTATTGACACCATATTTACCTATTTATTTAACATGTATATTCACTTTTAAAACCTTCCCTTGTACGTAGTACTGTTAACAAACTACCCTTTAATGTACAGAACACTTAATGCATGTACTACAGTACCCTAAACTAAAACAGGCACAAATATTAAAGGCGATTTTATATCATGCGTTTCCTAAACACGCCAAAAAGCACGATAAAAAATGGCAACCAATGTTTTGTTTACGTTTCTCTGATCATAATGAAGAAACAAACGCATTTACTGTACACATCTGTGTATAGGTTAGTTTTTGCATCGATTATATTGATTATTCAGTACAGTATGTTTATTTTGTTATTACCAATATGTATATATATATGGGTTATGAAAAAAATCTGCGAAGTGGTGAATCCGTGATGGTCGAACCGCGAAGTAGCGAGGGTTCACTGTATATCTAAATCAACAAATGATCAAACGTACGGGGTCGTCATCAATCTATCTATAATTGTGCGGAAGGCAACCAACAGCCCATGGACAAACAAAAACTCCAAAGGAGTCCAAAGGAGAAATTACGTCCTGCAAATAAAAAAAAGAAAAACTTACAAACACTCCCAGCTAACTGAACTATCGCACTATAATCAAAGATAAATAATAAACTTTTTATCATTCACGATCGCGACCAACAAAGATAAATGAAAACACTGTACTTACAATAATACAAAAATCACTTCCAAGGCGGCTGGTTGATGAAAAAAATAATGATATTCCAGCATTCAGGATACAACCGACTCCTGCTACCGTCAAATAAAAATTGCATTCGCCCAAGACATTCATCACCGCCCTAACCTTGCTAAAAAATGTAAACAAACAACCTCAATTATACCAACAGTTTTTCCCACTACAAACAATCATTACACTAAATACCCCTCGTTCGGTGGCGCGCACCGCAGACACACACACACGCAAACACATGCATACTCGCACCCGCTCTCTCTCTCTCTCTCTCTCTGTCTGTCTCTCTCTCGCGCACGTGCGCGATTTGGCAAAACCAAAGCAAATAAAATTAATCCTCCACAGTGTCTAGAGATCTGTGGACTCCTTAAACCTTTTACCTCGGGCGAACGAGACAAGTACGTTCGATAGTCTGTACTCGTGTAGGAACAAACCACAGCAAGGACAAAGGAGAAAAGGAGTAAATAGAAGGGGCAAGTTAATAAACAATAGGACTCATCCTTGCCTAATAAAGCATAATTTTATGGTTGTTAATACTGTATGCATATTGTCCAAATTTCTTGTAAAAATTATGAATTTCAAAATTTGTATTTTTCCTAGCTATAAAAACCTACAGCTCTTTTCATAGGAGTATTTATTTTGGAGGAACTGAAACTAGAGTTTAAAACTTTTGCAAGGTGTTACTACCCTACGCTAGTTAACGGATGGGGGAGTAGTTGGGTAGTCTAGCCACCCCGCTCACACCAGCACAAGGGACTGACTGTCGCTTTGCCGTTGCGGCAGGACTTCTCAAGGGTAGACGATGGCAGACCCAGTATGTGTACAGAGCTCCAGGTTTATATACCAAGGAGAAATAAAAATGATTTCCAAAATTGTCATTGGTTCCACCACAACACAAAAATCTTCCGCTCTTCACAACTTGCAGGTAGTGGACGATGAATGTTACTTGTTTCCCACACGCCAACTAGCAAGACCTGTGTCACAGAAATTTTTACAAATGCCAGGGATGTACATAGACTTGACATCGTGTGCACAGGGACATCGATCAGAAGTGAGAGGTCATTTGGAATGGCCTTTTCGATGACCTGTCTGATCCAGAAAGAAACTAAACATCTCATGATCTTCCTTTGGGTTCTTCCTGTGCTTACAAAGAACCCGCTGATCTGACGATGGGTTTTTTGCCGTTCTTTTTACGTATTTCCTCAGTACTCTCACATAGCCGAGTAATCATTGATTAGGCTCATTTGCTACCCACCGGGGACTCTCATTCCAGAAGGGCCCGAATCTAGGATCCGTTACAGCCGGATTTTGAGTCGTGGCTATAAACAGGGATGAAGCTGTGTCATTTTTACTCCCATACATGCAGCTCACTGACTCTCCTGCCAGAGGACAGAATCTAGAAGGAAGACAGTCTCAGTCAGAGGCGAGACGAAGAGGCCCATAAAAGGCTGTTTTCAGAGAACGTAAGACTTTGACAACGTTCCACGGAGGTGGGGGTTTGACTTCCGAGTGAGGGAACGTGCGCTCAAAGTTCCGTATGATGACGGAAAATTCCATCAAGAAGGAAATGTTAATTCCGTTCAGCTTAAAGACTTCCAAGTGAGGGAACGTGCGCTCAAAGTTCCGTATGATGACGGAAAATTCCATCCAGAAGGAAATGTTAATTCCGTTTAGCTTAAAGACTTCCGAGTGAGGGCAGGCGCACTCAAAATTCTGTGCGAGGAGAGAGAATTTGGTCAAGAAGGGAATGTTACCTACATTCAGCTTGAAGACTAGCTTCAAGGACTTTCACCGCCGACACCAAACAGTTTTCCTACCTGATATTTAAAAAGAATTCTACTCTGCTATTGTTGGTCTAAAGGCACTGTATGTAGAGATACTCTGTCCAAGACACCCAACACAAACAACTCATTACTTTGCCTGATAGATTGTGGAAGAACACTACTGGAGATAACCTGGCATGTGCTTCGCAACTGGCTTCAAAAAGTCTCTCTTTGCGAGCAGCTATTGGATAATCCCAGGATGTGAGGTCAAAGCGATTATATCGCTCGATGGAAACTTTACATGTGGTTGTCCGAGTATTTCGGGAAGAGGAGGGATCTCACTTGGGGCATCTGTGAGCAGTTATATAAGATCAGGGAACCATCACTTGATCTTGCGATGCCCTAACTTGTTCGATAGCCTCCTTACTAGACAGAAGGGAAGGAACGCAAAGACGTCTATTCTGTCCCGTGACTTTGAAAAGCGTCTTGTCAGAACGCCCGGGGATCTGGTACTGAAGATTCAGAACTATAAAAAAAAATCAGTCGTATAGTAAAATTTAACACCAATGATCCCTATCTGTGATACTTGCCTTCAAAATGTTAGAACCACGTAAGAACCTATTTTCTCCCATCAGATGTGTCTTCTCAAAACATCCATCTCTCTTGTTGGAGAACCCGTTGGGTAGATGGAATAGAATAAGAAATTCTAAAGGCATTTTTCCTTTCAAAGCGACAACGAACACCATCATCTGCAAAAGCCTGCTGTAGAATCCTGGGGATGGTTCCTAGACGGGCTGTAGAGCTCCCTTGCTCAACATGGCTGCCACTTCCCCTTACAGGGCTGCTCTCTTCTCGGTGTCCTTGGGTGCCAACCATTCTGCTTGATGTTCGGGGATCAGAGGGGGCGGTTCTGACAGGAAGAGAATTCTGTATCTCTCCCTGAGGACTGTCACCGTCCAGGGATCCGCACCGTTGTCTCACCATGCTTGCCAATAATGTTTGAGGCATCCCCCGACCTGAGGCGTGGGGGGCCCCTCTCCCTATCTCCTTCTGGGGAGACGGTTAGAACGGCCTCTCCTTGAGCCGGAACATTTAGGTCTACAGGAGGCCTGGGCTGGGGCACCGCTCCTGCGGGAGGGCCGTGGGGATTGATGCAAGGAAGGGGAGGCGGCCTCCTGCCTAGCCGGAGGCACGGGCGGGTAGGCCCCGTCCGCCGATGATCTCCTGTGTGAGGGCCGCCTTGTTGCCGGCTGCCTGGGCTCAGACGAGCTTCAATTTTCCCACTCTTTCTAGCGTCTCCGCCACCGCCTGAAGGGTGAACACGGTCTCGCCCCAGACCGGGGCATTCCTCAGGAATTTAGCTTCCCGCTCAGGGAGTCTACGGGGAAGTCTGTTCAGCACTGTGTCCCTCCTCCTCAGAACCAAGTTCGCTGTCTGGGTAAGGGACTGGAAGGTGAGAAACTTCATCCCCGTCCCCCCCCCCTAACGGATCAGTTCTTGTAAGAGGGCCTGGTTCTCTGGGACCGATAGGTCGTGCGCCAGTTGAAATCCTGCTAAGGTGCACGCCCACCAGTCCAGCCACGAGGTCACGTTAACTATGTCCTGAGCGGTGTCCTCCATCATGGCGGCCTCTGCTTGAGAGAAAACCACTGGTGCATTAAGGCTCCGCTCATCTGTGTTGCCCTGATTTAGGGTAGTGATGGCTTCTTCCATTGTGCGGGGCCCTGAGAGCCGCCCGTCTGGCACATAAAATTTCTTTTGGGTCTTCAGTCCCGGTAGGAGCTTAAAGGAACCATGGGCTCTCAGGGAGTTCTTAGGGCCCGACACAAACTGATCAACGTGCTCCATCCCCAGGGCAACGTCAGGCGTTAGGGTCAGGGATGGCTTCTGTTGTACAGGATTGTCAACAATCCTGCCCAGACATAACAGCCAAGCTTGTTCCGAAGACGGCTGTGGTTCGTCCAGCCTATGGTGGTGGGGAATGAGGGGCAGAATTTTTCTGTACGAAGGCTCCTCGTCCGGGGAGCACTTGCCGGTGTCTAGCAACTCCTCCACTACTTGCACTCCGTGTCAGAAGCATCTTCGAAGACGGAGAGATCCATGGGCGCGGAGGTATCCCTTCCCTCTTGACGGGTTGGTGGAGCGGCTATCTCCGTCACGGCTGGAGCCGCCGGGGTGGGGGTAGCGTCATGGGTCTACCCCCTCCAGGGGAGAACCGAATGGAGCTGCTTGAAGGTCGCGATAGCGGCAGGTTCCGTAACTTGGACGGAGCTGGTGCGACGAAGCGGCTGGGGGCCGAGCTTCTGGGAGCGGATGGAGCCGATGATTTGCCAGGCAAGGGAAAGTGTGCCAATGACTGCACCCGACAGGCGGGCGGAGCCGAATAGACACTGGGCAAGGTCGCGGAAGCGGCTCCAGCGGCCACCGAGGCAGGCACTGGTGCGTCAGCCGTCCTGCTCGACCCGCGAGGGTGAAAAGCCACTCTTACAAACCTCCCCCTTGGGAACTCTTCTTCTTACTCCTTCTCCTCGAGGACTTCGCCTTCTTCCTCGCTGGGCTTGCGTGGGAGCTAGCCCTCCTTCTTCTGGACCTCTTCCTCTTCTTCCTGGTGTCCCTGTCGCTGGAGTCCTCCTCCAATGAAAGTTGGAGGTCGAGGAGCTGTCCAAGGAGGAAGACGAGGCGGAGGAGCTGTCGGAATCTTCTGTCTCTACCACAAGCCTTCTAGGGGCCCTCGGTCTGGATACCGGGGTCAAGGGCTCTATAAAGTCTGGAGGAAGCGTTGCTGAGGGCGCCGGGGGCGTGCGAATAGCGGCTCGAGAGGCAAACCAGCCCTCAAACTCCTCTTCCTGCCGCATGGGGGACCTGAAGGGCATCCTAGGCGCTGTCCAAACAAAGGAGTCGGGGTCCGAAGAACACGTGGTCCTCCTTTCTTTGTCCCGACCGCCCCTGGAACCCGCTGAACCTGAAAAACACTGCCATTGGGGGGGGGGGGTAGGAGGTGTTTCGGGCTTCCCCCACACCAGGCCTTCACTTGAGATGGGTCCTGCGGGCACCAGGACTTCGTCCACAACACATACTTCCGCCACACTAGCAGACCTCCCACCCGTCTGCGTAGGCCCCACATTAACAGAATCCCCGATATCAGACTCATGGGGACCGGCAATGGGCTGTTTCCCCGCAACGGACTTACCTCGTCCCCTACTCTGGGTAGGGCAAGGTGAAGGAGAACCTCTCTCTCCGAAGGCGCTGAGGGCGACGTCAACGGCGAGATGAGACCCGCCTTCTTGGGAGATCATTTGGGCGCCTTTTTCTTCTTAGTGGCAAACAGGGTCCACTGAAGCTCTGGCCAGGACTCGCACTCCGGGCACGTGGAGGAAGGGGAGCACTTATTTCCTCGACACGAGGCGCACAGCGTGTGTGGGTTGACATCTGGCCTAGAAAACCAGGCCCCTCAAGACTTAACAGCTTGGGGCCCGGGACGACGCTGGGATTCCATAATAAGGAAACGCGGACACAAAAGCAACACAAGAACACAAGGGAAAGGGTAAAGAACACAAAGGGAACACGTGGTGCACAAGGGATGAGGAACAAAGTAACACGTGGAACATAAAGTGGATCGGACGGGATAAGTGAGAGAGAGCGGCGAGATGATATCTACGCTGCGACCAGACGCTTACTGACCACTCAGACCTAGCAGCGCTGCCTCGTGCGCTGACCCCGGGTCGCCCCGGGGCGAGTATCCTTCCGCCCTAGAGCGCCCCATTAAGGTAACGGAGAGAGGGGGGGAACTACGCAAAATTCTTGGTCGGTTAATGAGGAGATCCCAGATCCTCCTAAGAAAGTAGTTCGAGGTAAGTACTCCGTGTTGGAACAAAGAATATTTCATTAAGGACAAGTAATGTAATAGCTACTATACTGTATCTAAATTATTTTCTCCCTACAATACCCACAGAGATATATACTTAATGCCCTATAAAAACAAATATAAATACATTTGAAATCACCCCATTTTCTTTGATCCAAAAGTCTCTTGCACAGCAAAATAAAACTTCTCCGCAAAAAATACATTTGAACCCTATTATATACCATCCTGAAACATTTTTTTTTAAACTGATTCAAGTTCAGGCACTTTTTTTTAATAACCCCTTCCAGATAGTGTTCCTCTCATTAGACTCGACTTTTGAAGTTTGACTCGGGACTGAGAAGACATGACTCGCTAATTGATGGACAGGAAGTTCCCCTAGAACTGAACTGATTTGTTATTTTTCTCCCTAGAGGTATCAGTCTGTTCTAGATGAGAGCAAAGAAGATGGCTGTTGGTCTAGAGGAACTGTGTGGATAGATACTCCGTCCACGACACCCACCACAAACAACTTACCACTTCGCCTGATACACTAGAGCAGATGACTCATGGAGCTATCCTGCCGTGTGCTTCGCATCTGGCTTCGAAAAGCCTCTCTTTGCAAGAAGCTGCTGGATGATCTCCAGATGCGAGGTCGTAGCGATAGTATCACTCAATGGAAAATCTTCACGGGTGGTCGGGAAGTGGAGGGAGCTCCATTGGGGCCTCTGTGAGCAGTTGTACAAGATCTGGGAATCATTCTGCATGTTGCCGAAGCAGAGCTATGAAGATCATCGCTCGATCTTGCAATGCCCTAAACTTATCTGATAGCCTCCTTACTGGGCAGAAGGGGAAGAACGCATAGATACCCTTTCTGTCCCGTGATGTTGAAAAGTGTCCTGCCTGGACGCACGGGCGTTTTTCCTTTCAAAGCAACGACGTACACCATTATCTGCAAAAGAATATTTCATTAAGTACAAATAATGTAATAGCTACTATACTGTCATGTAATATAATGACATGTATTAGGACGTTTGCCTGTTAGGTACTTATAAGTGCTGCTCACTCATTTGACTCTCGCTGCGGCTTGTTAACGAAGCGATAACGTAGCCGAGATTTTGACTACGGGAGTCGGAAGCTCGTCAGCAAGCAAAGAGGTGCTCTGCTTTGAGGAGTATTGGGGCTGTATAAGGACGTGGTCCAGTAGCCCTTACATACACTGAAAGAATCCCAAGGTAATCTTCGTGACATGTTGTTGGGTTCTATGGTTATTCTATATTGTATATAGAAAGTGTGTATAATTATTGTTTGTTTATGTGAGTAATTTTGTTTTAGGAGCGGACAGCATTTATCGTAATACGTCTTGGGTGGTGATTCCTTTTGTTACGTGTGCTTTATCTCTCCGTGGGTTTCTTTTAGGTAACTTTATAATTTTGTTTTATATGTTAATTAAATGTTTAATATGTTAATGAAACGTGACTTGAAAGTATTGTGGTTTTGTGTTGATAAGGTAGTTTTGGTGTAACTGGTGTTGCCATTATAAAACATTTTGATTTTCTGTTTCTTTTAGGTGTTGACCGAAAGTCTTGTACCGACTATTTTACCTTGGTCAAATTTAATTACGTTATACGTTGCTGTGTGTTAGATATGTATTTTCCGTGTTAGTTTGGTATTGTTTAGGTTTAAGGTTATTTGTAATAAATACTATGTTATAAAGAAAATAGTTTCCTTTCTGCTCTTTACCATTTGTCTTGTATATGATCCTTTTTATAAGGGAACGGTCTACTTCACCCTAGTGAATTAAGCCATAACAGGCTTTGATTTTAAAATTCACGTGACAATTTGGCGCCCGAACAGGGACCGTTCATTCATTTTACAAGACTGTATGGTGTATTGCAGATAAGGTCTGTGAAGCTTTTAGATATGAGTACTTTAAAAGAAATTGTTAGTTTGGGGAAGGAAATGGGTTACGAAGGTGATAATTTAAGGGATTTTGTTGAAAAGGAAAGACTTATTCGAGAGCGGGCACTAGAAAGGGAAAGGGAAAGAGAGAGAGAAGAAAGGGAAAGAGAGAGAGAAGAAAGGGCAGTAGAAAGGGAAATACGAAAGCAGCAATTAGAAGTCGAACGATTGAAGTTACAGATGCAGGGAAATGAAAAAGATTCTAGTTTGTGTAAACCCTCGCTACCTAAACTGCCTGTTTTTAATGACATAACTGATAGTATTGACGCCTATATTTTAAGATTTGAACGTTTAGCCGTTAGTGCTGGCTGGAGCAAAGACATTTGGGCTGTTAGTTTAGCATCATTATTACAAGGGAAAGCTTTGGAAACTTACCAGCACCTTTCACCTGTTGAAGCTAAAGATTTCGATAGTGTTAAAGAGGCATTATTACGTTGTTTTCAGTGTACTTCGGAAGGATATAGATTGAGATTTCGTAACTGTAAATTCTTTAAGAACGAGACCGCTCAGCAATTTGGGAATAGATTGAAAAATAACCTTAAGAGGTGGGTGGAATTAGCAGATTGTGAAGAAACATTTGATGACTTGTTTGATTTAATGTTAATAGAACAATTTTTAAATGCTTGTGACAAAGATATGGTTGTATTCTTGAAGGAACATGAAATGAAAACATTTGATCAAGTTGTAAAATATGCCGAGATGTATATGGAGGCCCATTTAAATTATGGCAAAAAGGGTTTAAATAGTGGTCATGAAAAGCACGGTGCCTCTGCAAGTAAAGTTACCACTGGGGATAGTAAATGGCAAACGGATGCCGATAGTGATAGGAAGGTTACGGCAAGAAATTGTTACGTATGTGGTCGTGGTAATCACCTTGCTAAAGATTGTTTTGAAAGGTTTGGGGGTCCAAAACGTAAAGGTGCGAGTAAGGGTGCGACAGAGAAAGCAGCTGTGGTTGGTCATGGGGGCAAGTTAATGGTGGATAAAGGTACAGTGGAAGGAGTAGAGGTTAATGTATTTCGTGATCCCGGGTGTACCACGGTGTTAGTTAAGAGAGCTTTAGTGCCGAAACACAAGTTTACTGGTAAGCATGTTGACCTTAAAATGGCTAATAACCAAGTTTTTAGATATCCTGAGGCTATTGTTGATGTTGTCTCGCCATATTTCACGGGCGAAACCTTAGCTGCCTGCATGCCTGATCCTATTTATGATTTAGTGATTGGAGCAATTGATGGTTCGACTGACGGGTTGAGTACGGAGGTTAGTGCTGTTACTACCCGACTGCAGAGTCAAATGCAAGAGAAAAAGTTAAAGGGACCGTCAAAGCTTAAGGTCAAAGAAGTTATAAATTTAATGCAGAAAGAGAATATAGGGAAATTACAGGCTGAAGATGGGACGCTAAAAAAGGTTTTTGAGCATGCAAAGTCAAATAGGGTCTTTGTGAAGAATGAAAATAAATCTCATTGCTTCGTAATTAAGAAAGGTATATTATATTGTAGAGTGCAAAATGAAGGCATTATTAATGATCAGTTAGTTGTTCCTAATAAATTTCGTCATGCAGTAATAGAATTGGCTCACGATTCCTTAATGAGTGGACATTTAGGAATACAGAAAACCACAGCACGTATACAAAGTAATTTTTATTGGCCAGGTATGTCGGTGCAAATAACAAGATTTTGCAGGTCGTGTGACGCTTGTCAACGCACGGTTGACAAGGGAAGAGTTAAAAAGGTGAAGTTGGGAAGAATGCCCCTGATTCAAGAACCCTTTCAGCGTGTTGCGGTGGACATAGTGGGTCCGATTGAACCCCGTGCCAGCGACGGATCAAGATATATTCTCACCATTGTTGACTATGCTACACGTTATCCTGAGGCAGTAGCTCTGAGGAATATAGATTCAGTTACTGTAGCTGAGGCTTTGCTGTCGGTATTCAGTCGAGTGGGAATTCCAAAGGAGGTATTATCTGACAGGGGAACACAGTTCACCTCTGAAGTAATGCGTGAATTTAATCGCTTGTTATCTATTAAGAGTATTACTACTACCCCATATCATGCTATGTGCAATGGTTTAGTAGAAAAGTTTAATGGAGTGTTGAAGAAAATGCTCAGACGTATGTGTACAGAACAACCAAAGATGTGGCCTAGGTACATTGATCCTTTATTATTTGCATATCGTGAAGTTCCGCAGTCTAGTACCAAATTCTCTCCGTTTGAGTTAGTATATGGTCATACTGTGAGGGGACCACTTAGTTTATTGAGGGAGCTGTGGGAAAATGAAGATAATGCAATTGAGGATAGCACGAGGACCACGTACGAGTATGTAGTAGACATGAGAGAAAGGTTACAGGATACATGTAGGCTGGCTCAAGAAGAGTTAGAGAGGGCTAGAGATAAGTATCAATGTTACTATGATAAAAATGCTTGTAAAAGGGAAATAAATGAAGGGGACAAGGTCCTGTTGCTGTTGCCCACAAGTAACAATAAGCTTCTAGTGCAGTGGCAAGGTCCATTTGAAGTGGTAAAGAAAGTTAATAGGTATAATTTTGTTCTTAATATTAATGGGGTTGAGCGCAAATACCACATTAACATGCTTAAGTTATACTATGATAGGATAAGCGAAGGCAATAACGTGAAGGGTAAGTTTGTTGAGGCAGAGGGCAGTGGGGATCTCAAATCTGGAGCTGTACTTTTCACCGATGATCAGGAGAGTGATGATCTTGCATGTGTGGCAGTGGTTAGTGAGGATAGTGATGAATATGAGGTAACAGTTGTGCCGAGTGATATTCAGAGTGAAGATGTGTCTAATGTTAAAATTAATCAGGAATTATCTGAAGATAAAAAGGAGGAGTTAGCTAGAATATTACAAGAATACAAGAATGTGTTTACTGATGTACCAGGTAGAACTGTGATTGAACATGTGATAAACCTGTCTAGTAAGGGTCCTGTAAGGTGTAGACCATATCCTGTACCTTATGCTCTGCAGCAAGATATAGATAGGGAGATTGAAAGAATGCTCAAATTAGGAGTTATTGAGTGCTCAAATTCTCCTTATGCTACACCTTTGATAGTGGTGAAGAAAAAAGATGGCAGTAACCGGATGTGCTTAGATTTTAGGAAGATAAACAAGCTTACAGTATTTGATTCGGAACCCATGCCAGATCAGAACTTAATTATGACTCGCGTAAGTAAGAGCAGGTATTTTACGAAAATTGACCTCTCTAAAGGATATTGGCAAATACCTTTAGAAAAAGAGAGTAGAGAAGTAACCGCTTTTCAAACTAATAGAGGACTCCTTCAGTTTACAACTATGCCATTTGGTTTGGTAAATGCTGGTGCTACTTTTAACCGTATGATGAGGAAATTATTTAATGGTGTGAAAAATGTAGAGCTGTTTGTTGATGATATTTTGATTCATTCACAGGGGTGGGAAGAGCACAAGGAAACTCTGCGGCTGGTACTGGATATTTTAAGAAAAGCATTTCTCACAGCTAAGCCGTCCAAAACGGAAATTGGTTATTTTTCAGTTGAGTATTTGGGCAGTAAGATCGGTAACGGTATATCTCGGACAGCTGAGGACAAAGTAAGTAAGGTATTAAATGTAGACACACCAAAGACAAAAAGGGAGGTAAAGTCTTTTCTTGGTTTGACTGGATACTATCGCCATTATATCCCTGACTATGCTACTATTGCTGCACCTCTAACAGATCTTATAAAGAAATCTCAACCCAATGTAGTAAACTGGAGCCTGTGTCACCAAGAATCTTTTGAAAAGTTAAAGAACATTTTAAGTAGCCATCCAATAGTTAAGTTGCCTGATTTAACCAAAGATTTTGTGTTGCAGGTAGATGCATCAAATGTGGGTTTAGGGGCAATCCTTATGCAATATGTTGATGGGGAACGTTGGCCAGTGCAATATGCTAGCAGGAAACTCAAAGGTGCCGAGCAGAATTACTCTGTAATCGAGAAGGAATGCCTCGCAGTAGTGTGGGCTGTAAAGAAGTTTTACCAATATCTATACGGGAAGGCATTCGTCATAGAATCTGATCACCAACCTTTGAAGTACTTAAACTCTGCTGGTCACATTAACAGTAGACTAATGCGCTGGGCCATGTATTTACAACAGTTTGAATATACCATACATAATATTCCTGGTAAAGAAAATGTTGGTCCAGACTGCTTGAGTAGGTTGTAAAAATTTGATTTCTTTCGAAAATTGTGTAGTATGATTTTTATAGATTGGGGCACGTGTTACATGTTTTTCAAGTGTTGACCTTGTGTATGTTATTGACCTTGTATATATACGTTATGTTCAAGTAATGTACAGTATTTATGTTCCTGTACAGGTTTTTGATTTGTACTAGTATTTTTTCTTCTGTTTGGTTGTAAGAAATTTTGCAATTTCTTAAATCATCAGGGAGATATTGTCATGTAATATAATGACATGTATTAGGACGTTTGCCTGTTAGGTACTTATAAGTGCTGCTCACTCATTTGACTCTCGCTGCGGCTTGTTAACGAAGCGATAACGTAGCCGAGATTTTGACTACGGGAGTCGGAAGCTCGTCAGCAAGCAAAGAGGTGCTCTGCTTTGAGGAGTATTGGGGCTGTATAAGGACGTGGTCCAGTAGCCCTTACATACACTGAAAGAATCCCAAGGTAATCTTCGTGACATGTTGTTGGGTTCTATGGTTATTCTATATTGTATATAGAAAGTGTGTATAATTATTGTTTGTTTATGTGAGTAATTTTGTTTTAGGAGCGGACAGCATTTATCGTAATACGTCTTGGGTGGTGATTCCTTTTGTTACGTGTGCTTTATCTCTCCGTGGGTTTCTTTTAGGTAACTTTATAATTTTGTTTTATATGTTAATTAAATGTTTAATATGTTAATGAAACGTGACTTGAAAGTATTGTGGTTTTGTGTTGATAAGGTAGTTTTGGTGTAACTGGTGTTGCCATTATAAAACATTTTGATTTTCTGTTTCTTTTAGGTGTTGACCGAAAGTCTTGTACCGACTATTTTACCTTGGTCAAATTTAATTACGTTATACGTTGCTGTGTGTTAGATATGTATTTTCCGTGTTAGTTTGGTATTGTTTAGGTTTAAGGTTATTTGTAATAAATACTATGTTATAAAGAAAATAGTTTCCTTTCTGCTCTTTACCATTTGTCTTGTATATGATCCTTTTTATAAGGGAACGGTCTACTTCACCCTAGTGAATTAAGCCATAACAGGCTTTGATTTTAAAATACACTAGAGCAGATGACTCATGGAGCTATCCTGCCGTGTGCTTCGCATCTGGCTTCGAAAAGCCTCTCTTTGCAAGAAGCTGCTGGATGATCTCCAGATGCGAGGTCGTAGCGATAGTATCACTCAATGGAAAATCTTCACGGGTGGTCGGGAAGTGGAGGGAGCTCCATTGGGGCCTCTGTGAGCAGTTGTACAAGATCTGGGAATCATTCTGCATGTTGCCAAAGCAGAGCTATGAAGATCATCGCTCGATCTTGCAATGCCCTAAACTTATCTGATAGCCTCCTTACTGGGCAGAAGGGGAAGAACGCATAGATACCCTTTCTGTCCCGTGATGTTGAAAAGTGTCCTGCCTGGACGCACGGGCGTTTTTCCTTTCAAAGCAACGACGTACACCATTATCTGCAAAAGAATATTTCATTAAGTACAAATAATGTAATAGCTACTATACTGTATCTCAATTATATTCTTAATACTGTACCCACAGATACATATCAATGAGGCCCTATAAATATGATAAATTCGTAGATGATTTGTATTTTTCCTAACTATACAAACCTTAGCTATTTATTAGGGGTTATACTTTCAGCGGAGCTGAAATGACGAGCCATTAGAATTTTGCGAGGGTTAACTACCCACACCGCTAGTTAGCGGGGTGGTAGGGGGGTAGCTTCCTACCACTCCCGTTCACACACCTGTGATTTAGCCCACTTTCCTTGGAGGTAGGACTTCAAGGGGGATAGCTAAGGTTTGTAGAGCTAGGAAAAATACACATTATCTACGAATTTGTCATTTGTTCCGTAACTGGAATACAAACCAAGCTCTATATTAAGGGTGACTCACCCATTAGGAAGGGTGGACGTCCCTGCCAATCTGGCTTTTGGCTCTACCCGAGGGCTCCTTATCTGAGTATGTTAGTACTCAAAAATAAGGAGGGCCCTGCCCTCGCTAAAACCTTGTTATGCAAGGTCCGCGGCCTACGCAAGCTGTGTGTTGAGACATGCAGAAGTGCGACTATCTAGGTAAAGTTATTCAGAGTCAATTGTAGGAAAAAACTGATGTAACCAAGAATTTCCCAATACCACGTCGCCAAGGTATGGGGACGCAACAGTATTAGCTTAATACTAGGTACACAAGGGAGCATGGTTTACCTGCAGTGGTTTGAGGTCAGCTTATGCAGAGAACCCAGGATGCTGCTTTCCCCACGAGAGGGGAGGATGAAGAAAAGAATAAGAGCCAGTCAAATCTTTTCATTCACGCAGACTAAATCCGGGTAACAGTGCCCTCAACCTTCTGCTACTTGTCCAATAAGGAGCTTGAGGTATACAACCAGCTGTTGTGCAGCCACCACAGGACCAATAGAGATCGTATCGAGTTCCTGTGGGTCACGTCTTGCAGGAGAAAGGCTGTGAAAATCACCTGGAGCATTTACACCCTTGCTTGTACAACCTGCATCACAGAGTAATCTGCTGACATCATGGGGCGACGTGTGGGATGAGGATCTGGAATCACAGCGTAGTTGATGACTCAATGAGTCCAGCAGAGATGATGTTTTGGTGATCCTCCTCTCGTCTCTCCCAGTGCTGACGACAAGAGAACGATGGTGCCAAAGATTAATATCAAGATCAAGAATAAGAAATTTAATAGACCGTAAGTTTCTGTCCAACAAAGGAAGATGAGAGTCAGCAGCTGAAGACCAGAAAGGAAAACAATACTCAAAACAAGGTTGAATGAAAGAATTTAAACACTACTTCAGAATAGATTGATCACCGATAATCTTACAAGACACTGAAAGAAAAAGGACTTTTTATAAGGCTTTATGCACGTTGCCTTTAATCATAAAGTTAAATTTGGCGGGACAAAGAATACGTCTTTACAGAGCCGAAATAAAAAGTGTCTAGCAGAGGGTTGTTATACCTTGCATTCAACGGCTAGTTTCAGCTTCGCCGAAGGTTTCTATGTTGCGCTGGAATAAATATATTTTAACGAATGACTGATGGACATGATATACTGTACATTCTCAAATATATATGACATATTCGTAGATAATTTGTTTTTTTCTAACTATACAAACCTTAGCTATTTACATAGGGTAATTACTTCGGCGTAGCTGAATGACGAGCCATGAGAATTTTAAAGAGGGTTTACTACCCCACCGCTAGTTAGTGGGGGCGTAGGGAGGGGTAGCTTGCAACACCCCCCCCCACACACAGTGAGTGCTTCACTTTGCTTAGAGGTAGGACTTATCCCGGGGGACAGGGCTGGCGGTCACATATGTGTAAATAGCTAAGGTTTGTATAGTTAGGAAGAATACAAATTATCTACAAATTTTTCATTTGTTCCATAACTGAAATACAAACCACCCTATTTACATAGGGTGACTCAACCCTTAGGAAGGGCGGTAAGTCCCTGCCATACTGGCTTTGGCTTTGCCCGGGGACTTCATATTCGAGTGTTTACGTACTCAGAAAATAAGGAGTCCCTGCTCCTCGCTAGCATGCTGTGAAACTGCTGCCACCTACGTAAGCTGTGTGCGAAGATGAAGAAGTGACTTATCCTAGGAAGTTGACCTGGAGTTCTTCAGATGGAAATCTAGGCTAGGACTCTCCCAATACCTCGTCAGGGTATGGGGACATGACAGTACTACACTTAATACTAGGAACACAAGGAAGCATGGTTTACCTGCAGTGGTTTGAGGTCAACTGTGCAGAGAACCCAGGATGCTGCTTTCTCCAAGGGAAGAGTGGATGACGAAAAGAATAAGGGCCAGACATACCTTTTCATTTACGCAGACTAAAACCGGGTAACAATGCCCTCAACCTTCTGCTACTTGTCCATTAAGGAGCCTGAGGTTAGACCAGCTGTTGTGCAGCCACCACAGGGCCGATAGAAAACGTATCGAGCCTCCTGTGTGTCACGTCTTGCAGGTAGTGGGCTGTGAAAGTGGTCTGACGCTTCCACACCCCAGCTGGCAGGACCTGCATCAGTGAATAATTTTTCTTGAAGGCCAGGGACGTGGCTATGCCCCTGACATCATGGGCTCTAGGGCGACGTGACGGAGAAGGGTCAGGATGCAAGGATAGGTGTATTACCTTGCGAATCCAGGCTGAGATGGTATTCCTGGTGACCCTTCTCTTCGTTTTCCCAGTGCTCAGAAACAAGGCTTGCACCTGGGGACGAACTGCAGCTGTTCTTTTAAGATACAACCTCAGATTCCTTACTGGGCACAGTAGGAGATGGTCTGGGTCATCTGTTACAGAAGGAAGACTCGAAACCTGGAAAGTGTCGAACCGAGGGTCCAGCACTCCCGGATTCTGAGTCTTGGCAACAAACTCAGGGACGAATCTGAACGTTACCTCCCCCCATCCCCTTGAATGGGCGACGTCGTATGAGAGACCATGTAATTCGCTGACTCGCTTGGCCAAAGACAAAGCTTGCAGGAACACCGCCTTCCAAGTAAGGTGGCAATCTGAAGCCTGGCGTAATGGTTCGTAGGGAGGTCTCTTTAGAGACCTGAGAACTCGAACTACGTTCCATGGAGGTGGTCTCACTTCTGACAGAAGGCAGGTAAGTTCATAACTTCGTCTGAGTAAAGAAAGTTCCCGCGAGGAAGAAATGTCCACTCCTTTGAGCCTGAAGGCAAGACTTAAGGCTGAGCGATAGCCTTTCACTGCCGAGACTGAAAGGCGCATTTCCTCCCGCAAATACACGAGGAACTCCGCTATTGCTGGAATAGTGGCTTCGAGTGGAGAGATACCCCTTCCACGACACCAACCACAGAAAACTCGCCACTTCGCCTGGTAGACTCCTGCGGATGACCTGCGCAGGTGGCCAGACATCCTGTTTTGCTATGGATTTTCCCTTAACGAACTCACAAAGGCGATTTTAAAAGAAATCGTTTGAGCTCGCAACTCCACATACCGCAACGCCACTGACGGACTCGTTACGGCGCAAAACATTTTGCGTTCTGGCGTTTCCAAAAGCAGTTTTGCAATGGCAATTAGCTATTACTCAGCTGCTTGGAATTCCTACTCTGTTAGCGGACAAAATACGGTTCACTACTGAGTTTCGAAGTGTGAGGTCAGATGACAGATTCAGACGTCGACAGTACCTCGCCCCTCGGAACCAAAGGGCATGGCGCGATATTCACACAAACGGCTACACAGATGTCGATGGGACAGAAGTTACAGCTCCCTCCTTTCTCACCGAACGCAGCAACAGTATGGTTTCAGCGTGCTGAGTCAAACATCACTGATGAAATAAGATCGGACATGGTGATGGTAATGCTGACACCAGACCCACTTAAAAGAATTTCCTCCTAGCTCAAACAGAGGCTTGGACCCATGAGGTACAGAGACCTGAAGAAGAAATTGACGAAGCTCTATGACCTCCCGGTACCCGAGGGCCCAGCGCCCCCGATCTGATGACAACGCCCCTCGATGACATTCATCCCTCAGCAGCCTGGGACGAACTGACGAACATCCTCCAGCTGAATGAGCTTAACAGCGATGGGCGGCCCAAGGGGATAAGCCTGTCAAGGTAGATCTTCCTCCGCGCCTTCCCAAAAGTATCCGCACCCAGTTGGAGGGCGCCGAGGACCTGGACGTGCCATCGTTGGTCGCGAAGGCCAACAAACTCCACCTGGCAGCCTAGACTGCCAGATACGCGCCACCACCTCTGTCAATGCCGTCACGGAGGAGCCAGACAAAGTAGGGGTCAACGCGATCCACCGTGGGAGACCCCAATACTCCTGCCCACGGATCCTGCCGCATGGACAGCAGCAGCATCGCCAGCAGCGCTGTAGTGGTTTGCGGACTGTGGCCAGAATTAGCACCAAAACTGCCTAGTGTCCGAATGCCGACCACACACTAACGTTCACTACACGAAAAGGTAAAACTGTGGAATGCCCAAAAATCTAAGTAATAGGTCAAGAGAACAAAGCACTGGGCACCACCCCTTGACTTTATACAGGACAAGGGGACACAGCTAATAACGAAACTGCATATTATTATTCGGAGGTAAGCTGATTTCAGGTTATGTAAGTACTAAATATTTATTGAGGAAATGAAAAAAACTATGATACTAAGAAAAAAAGAAGAAAAAACTTAGTTTCTAAGAAAAAGCAGGAGGAACAGCAAGCACCACCGAGTGTGTCCAACCGTGCGCCCATCCAAAAAACTAGGTGGGCAACCATGCCTACAAGCAACCGTGGAGCAGGCGAGGCCCGATCACACGGGCTTCTACATCCTCGACGTAAACTCAGGAAAAAGGTTCTTAGTGGATACCGGCGCTACAGTGTCAACGTTCCCACCTTCAAAGAATGACCTAGGCCTCCAATCAGACGAAAGGGTCGCCCTGGTTGCCACGAACGGCAGCCCCATCACCTGTTACGGGACAAGGACACTGAGGATATCCATTATGGGCCCGGAATTACAACTGGCCTTTCCTGATCGCAGACGTCAAGGGAGCCGACTTCCTCGCTCACCACGGACTGCTGGTAGACGTGCGTCGCAAACGACTAGTCGAGCGCAGGACCTACCAGTCCCACCACCTCACCAGCGGCGGGCCCAGCCTTCCCAGGGTGTGCTCAGTCACGCCCTATGAATACGGCTGCCTGCCGCAGGAATTCCCGGAGGTCTTCAAACCCGAGCTCCACCAACTGAAGGGGTTCCCTGCCAAGCATGGGATATTCCACCATATCTCAACGACAGGCCCGATAATCCACTGCAGGCTCAGAACCCTCCCTCTACAGAAGCTACAGGACGCCAAACAAGCCTTGAAGACGGAGAGCATGGGAATATGTAAAAAGAGGTTCAGCCTGTAGGCCTCTCCGCTACACATGGAGGCCCTGCAGTGATTATAGACTCCTAAATCTGGCCACGACACCTGACCACTACCCATTGCCAAACATGCAGGATCTCACCGGGACCCTTCACGGAGCCAATATTTTCTCCAAGATAGATCTCTTAAAAGTCTTATTTTCAGGTCCCCATTCAGCCCGATGACATTCCAAAGACAGCCATCACCAACCCCTTTGGGTCCTACATCTTTTCCTACTCGACGTTCAACCTGAGAAACGATGGATAGCACAGGTCAATGTACTCTGCCCGTCTCAGGAATAAAGCATCACTCGGCTATGGTCTGTCTCTTGTACCTCACAACCTTCTTTGCACAGGGAACCCGTGAGAACCAATGAAGGCAGCTCAAAACAAATGGGCATTTTATTAAGCATTCGGCCAGTTGCTTTTAACAGTAAACTAGTTAAAAAGGTTGGTGGGAGAAAAAGAATACGTATTTACCGAGCTGAAATAGAAAGCGAATGTTAGTCACTAGTGCTAGTGTGACCACTACCTAGAGGCGGGCTGTTACACCGTGAAAAAAAGCTTTAGCGGCTGGTTTTAGCTTTGCCGTAATACTCCTCCATAGTAAAGAGCGGACGGTTTGTATTTTGCACAGGAGCAAAACCAGTTTCAGGAGTTAAGCTGTACAGAACCTAATAAAACCCACCTAACCTAACCTAGTAGTTTCCAGGTCACAACCCCTAGCCAGGGGCAAGCCACCGGACCCCTTCCCAGGTCACAACCCCTAGCCGGGGGCAAGACCCCAGACTCCCTTCCCAGGTCACACCCGTTAGCCAGATTGATTTGATTTAAGTATAGATTTCTTATATAAAATTTACCAAAAGTTTTTATTACAACATACAAGTGTTAATGATACATGGAATCCATATGTTATTATATTTAATCAAATAACTTTAATAATAAATGCACTATAGTATAAACTTTGTGGGTCAGTCCTCCAAACTACGCTGGGTCAGTTTTACCCGAGATTATGGGTCAATCCTCTGCCTAGGTCAGTCCTCCGGTTACCATAAAATATGGACGCCTACTAAACTAAACTTCTCTCCCATAACCTAACCTAACATACAAGCCATGTCCTTACCTACTTACCTAACTGGGGGGCTGACGTCCCCCTGCGACCCCCTTACACTGCTGTACTTAAGTCTTCATTATACAGGTGGCGGATATTATACAGGTGGCGGATATTATACATACACCCCAGCTGAAACAAAGATGATAAAAGAATTAAAGCTTTTTTTCTTTTTGACAAAAAATTTGTAAATTTTTGCATTCTATTAAATAGAATAAAAGAACGATATATTGACAAAAAACATCAAATTTTAAACTGTTATTATCTATACCTTTTTTTATAATACTGGAAATCATATAGAGAATTAACAGCCCTGTACATGCTATTTGAATTAACAGTACAGTCATTGTTAACAGACGCCTTTTATTTCTGTATATTGATATTCACCTTTTTCATTTATAAATTATTCCGATTTTAATCTAAGTGTAAATAAATTATATAAATATGGCTAGAATATTGTTCCATATGATTAAAAACAATAAAAATAATCAAAATATCATTAAAAGAAGTAAAATAATGATATAATATACTTGGCCAATCCTAGGGTACACATGACTTTACAGACATCCTTTAGGACAAGTTGCCTCAATATGGCCAGGGTTGTCTAGGGCCAATAGTCCTGGATCCATCCTCCCACAGGCTAGAATATTGTCCTAAATGATTAAAAACAATAAAAACAACCAAAATAACAAACAAAACAAGTAAAACAATGCCTTAATCTACGACAAGTTGCCTCAATATGGCCAGGGTTGTCTAGGGCCAATAGTCCTGGATCCATCCTCCCACAGGCTAGAATATTGTCCTAGATGACTAAAAAAAATAAAAACAACCAAAATAACAAACAAAACAAGTAAAACAATGCCTTAATCTACGACAAGTTGCCTCAATATGGCCAGGGTTGTCTAGGGCCAATAGTCCTGGATCCATCCTCAAACAGTCTAGAATATTGTCCTAAATGACTAAAAAAAAATAAAAACAACCAAAATAACAAACAAAACAAGTAAAACAATGCCTTAATCTATAAGTTGCCTCAATATGGCCAGGGTTGTCTAGGGCCAATAGTCCTGGATCCATCCTCACACAGTCTAGAATATTGTCCTAAATGACTAAAAAAAATAAAAACAACCAAAATAACAAACAAAACAAGTAAAACAATGCCTTAATCTATAAGTTGCCTCAATATGGCCAGGGTTGTCTAGGGCCAATAGTCCTGGATCCATCCTCCCACGAGCTAGAATATTGTCCCAAATGATTAAAAAACAATAAAAACAACTAAAATAGCAAACAAAACACGTAAAAACACTGCCCTAAAACACAGACAATCCTAGGGTACACATGACCGTAAAAGCATATTTCTTTACCAGCAATGCTAAGCCTAAAAAAAGACAATTTTTAAGCCTAATATATAATGTTGGGGGTAATTATTTTAAATATTAAGTCATTATTATTCTATTATATCATATGAGTACAAAATTATTCCAAATTTACCTTTAATTTCATATATATAAGGAATTACTTCTCTGGCTCTCGGATCTCGCTGCCTTCAATCGTTTGTTTACATTTATCTTGGGATCCAAAACCCGCAAGAAAAGTTATAAAGGTTATAGTTTTGAAATTCATATTTCATTTTTAAATACTTATTTATACTATATGAGAGTTTTCACACTTGTTTAAAGAATTATATATAAATTTTAGTTATATTTTTTATTTGTTTTAGGTCTCACTATGTGGAAATACAATACGGAATATAAAATTTTAAGACATATGCTGGCATTTCTTGGGTCATTTTTGTGTATTGTGATGGTTTTCAGTATATTATTATAACTTAATTCATCATGATATGGTAAAATTATTTATTTTAATACTACAAATACTATATCTTATTATAATTATTACTTTATTATAATATTTAACTAAATGTATGCTACATTATATTACTCATACATGAAAGACATTACAATTTTTCATTTCTGGCTGGCATAATTTCATGGCGTTGCTTATTGTTCAATCTCCATTCATATAGTAAAATATAAATTCAACCAAAATAATTATTATTTTTATTAAATGTCCATAATATTATGTATAAATGACCAATAAAAAATTAAAATGCAATATAGCCTACATTGGGAAACATTAATGTTGATACGTATATACATAATCATATAAAAACATATTCGTAGTATAGGGCGAGTTCTGGACGAACCATAGTTTTTTTTTTCTTTTAATTCATAAATTTTTTTTTTTAGTGAAATAACCTAAATTTGAAGTGATCACTATAAAGTACAATAATTGAACCACCTTCTCTCCGAAACACAGTTTTTTCATCACAATATAAGTTGGTGAAATGAAGCTTCAAAAAGAAAGGAGGCCTCAAACAAAATATTTGATAAAAAATAAAAATAATAGATACATTTGTAATTAGCCACCAGTTAACATTAAAATAGACCTCAATGTTGATTTTAAATCATTTGCAACATAAATAGATAACTATGTTTAAATAAAGAAAGCGATATAATTTTCATCTTGCTTATATCCACAAAAAATTGAGAAAAAATATGGTGTTACATTATCTGCTTTGCCTTAAAATGCTTGCAAGGCTTAAAACAAACAAAAAAATAAGTACTTTATAAAGTTTCCAGGATGATAGAACTAATTTTGGCTATTATGAAATAAATGAAATTGTTTTTCACACTTTAATTGATTGATTGATTGATTGATTGAAATTTTTCTGGCATCCTGACATTTAAGGTCATTGACGCCGATACCATTTACTGTATATGAAAATTAAAAGAGAATTCGATTAAAACCATAAAAATTAAGAAGTCATTACAATAGTTAAATAGTTTTCAGAAGACCTGCTTCTGAAATAAATCTATTTCTTAAGTTAGTAAAATTAGGGCATTCGGTCAACACATGCCTCACTGTTAAAGGTACTAAGCAGTCCTCGCAATAGGGTTGGTGTTGGCCCTTCAGCAGAAACTCGTGTGTCAACCGTGTGTGACCAATACGGAGACGACAAAGAGTCGTCTCCCATTTTCGGGGAATCATGTTATACCTCCAAGGTGATATGATATTTGTTACTTCCCTCATTTTATTGCCATCTTGACTGTCCCAGTGCTGTTGCCATTTATCACAAACCAATTTCTTGATGTAAGGTAGGAGATCGTTACATGGAATGGGATACCTCCTTAGTAGTAACTCGGATGCCACATTCTTCGCCAGTAAATCTGCCTTCTCATTCCCAGACACACCTACATGTGCTGGAACCCAACAAAATCGAACAGTTATACCTTTCCATCCAATAATAAAAAGCCATTCTAAAATCTTTAAAACTAGAGGGTTACTAGAATTAAAAACTTCTAAAGCTTGAAGAACACTCCTTGCATCACTAAAAATTGTAAAATTACCCTCCTTTTCCAAAGCTATTTTCTCAATAGCGGTTAATATGCCATACAGTACGGCAGTAAATATGGAAGCTGTTAGAGGAAGTGCACCTCTACAATTAAAACCATTACTATGTACTCCAAATCCAACGCCAGCATCAGATTTGGAGCCATCAGTATATATAAAAGTCGATCCCCTATGTTCTTCGACATATTCCATAAAAAGAGACCTGGCTTCTAGGTCTGACATATTCTTCTTAACTCCAATAAAGTATCTACAAAAAGATATGTCAGGTAATTTCCATGGAGGCGTTGATAATACCTTGAATGGAAGCACCTTATTTCTAATTATATCCAGATTGTTTAATAATTGGTTAACCCGAAACCCAAAAGGTTGAGGAGATTTTGGGTGCAACTCAAAGTAGGTTGAGTGCCTTACAAGGCTTGCAGTCTGAAAGGCTGAAGAATTGGGGAGTCTTTGCAATCTAAACCAATACCGAATAATAGAGGACATTCAGTAAAGGTCCAGAGGCAACTCCCCAGCATCAACAAGGAGACTTGAGATAGGGGAGGTTCTAAAGGCTCCTGTGGACAATCTAATGCTAGCATGATGTATTGAATCTAGTATTTTTAACCGTCTTGGGGTTGCTGAGGAGTATATTTCGCATCCATAACTAATTTTGGAAAATATCAAGGCCTTGTATAATTTTAAAATTGTATTGCGGTCTGCCCCCCATGATGTATGGGACAAGACTTTTAAAAGATTCATAGCTTCAACACATTTAGCTTTTAATGTTTTTAAGTGAGAAACCCATGTAAGCCTACAGTCAAATATCAACCCTAAAAATTTGCTTCACTTGCATATGGGATCCGTTGACCTTTGATGTATATATCCGGGTCTGGATGTACTCCCCGTATACGACAGAAATGGACAATTGTAGTTTTACTTGTTGAGAACTTAAATCCATTCATATCGGCCCAATGGATAATTTTATCAATAGTGAGTTGGATTTTTCTCTCAATCATTGCCTTTCTGGCTCCAGCAAATGATATGGAGATTGATTGATTGATTGATTGAAAGTTTTCTGGCATCCTGACATCTAAGGTCATTGACGCCGATACCATTTACTGTATATGAAAATTAAAAGAGAATTCAATTAAAACCATAAAAATTAAGAAGTCATTACAATAGTTAAATAGTTTTCAGAAGACCTGCTTCTGAAATAAATCTAAAAATTCCGCTCGCATAGTAAGACACATCATGTCCAAGAATCTTGGCAAGGATAAACCTGCCATCCTCACCTCGAGCCTCAAACAGATATCTATTTCTTAAGTTAGTAAAATTAGGGCATTCAGTCAACAAATGCCTCACTGTTAAAGGTACTAAGCAGTCCTCGCAATAGGGTTGGTGTTGGCCCTTCAGCAGAAACTCGTGTGTCAACCGTGTGTGACCAATACGGAGACGACAAAGAGTCGTCTCCCATTTTCGGGGAATCATGTTATACCTCCAAGGTGATATGATATTTGTTACTTCCCTCATTTTATTGCCATCTTGACTATCCCAGTGCTGTTGCCATTTATCACAAACCAATTTCTTGATGTAAGGTAGGAGATCGTTACATGGAATGGGATACCTCCTTGGTAGCAACTCGGATGCCGCATTCTTCACCAGTAAATCTGCCTTCTCATTCCCAGACACACCTACATGTGCTGGAACCCAACAGAATCGAACAGTTATACCTTTCCGTCCAATAATAAAAAGCCATTCTAAAATCTTTAAAACTAGAGGGTTACTAGAATTAAAAACTTCTAAAGCTTGAAGAACATTCCTTGCATCACTAAAAATTGTAAAATTACCCTCCTTTTCCAAAGCTATTTTCTCAATAGCGGTTAATATGCCATACAGTTCGGCAGTAAATATGGAAGCTGTTAGAGGAAGTGCACCTCTGCAATTAAAATCATTACTATGTACTCCAAGTCCAACGCCAGCATCAGATTTGGAGCCATATATAAAAGTCGATCCTCTATGTTCTTCAACATGTTCCATAAAAAGAGACCTGGATTCTAAGTCAGTCAAATTCTTCTTAACTCCAATAAAGTATCTACAAAAAGATATGTCAGGTAATTTCCATGGAGGCGTTGATGATACATTGAATGGAAGCACCTTATTTCTAATTATATCCAGATTGTTTAATAATTGGTTAACCCGAAACCCAAAAGGTTGAGGAGATTTTGGGTGCAACTCAAAGTAGGTTGAGTGCCTTACAAGGCTTGGAGTCTGAAAGGCTGAAGAATTGGGGAGTCTTTGCAATCTAAACCAATACCGAATAATAGAGGACATTCGGTAAAGGTCCAGAGGCAACTCCCCAGTATCAACAAGGAGACTTGTCATAGGGGAGGTTCTAAAGGCTCCTGTGGACAATCTAATGCTAGCATGATGTATTGAATCTAGTATTTTTAACCGGCTTGGGGTTGCTGAGGAGTATATTTTGCATCCATAACTAATTTTGGAAAATATCAAGGCCTTGTATAATTTTAAAATTGTATTGCGGTCTGCCCCCCATGATGTATGGGACAAGACTTTTAAAAGATTCATAGCTTCAACACATTTAGCTTTTAATGTTTTTAAGTGAGAAACCCATGTAAGCCTACAATCAAATATCAACCCTAAAAATTTGGCTTCACTTGCACATGGGATCCGTTGACCTTTGATGTATATATCCGGGTCTGGATGTACTCCCCGTATACGACAGAAATGGACAATTGTAGTTTTACTTGTTGAGAACTTAAATCCATTCATATCGGCCCAATGGATAATTTTATCAATAGAGAGTTGGATTTTTCTCTCAACCATTGCCATTCTGGCTCCAGCAAATGATATGGAGAGATCATCCACAAATCAAATATCAACCCTAAAAATTTGGCTTCACTTGCACATGGGATCCGTTGACCTTTGATGTATATATCCGGGTCTGGATGTACTCCCCGTATACGACAGAAATGGACAATTGTAGTTTTACTTGTTGAGAACTTAAATCCATTCATATCGGCCCAATGGATAATTTTATCAATAGAGAGTTGGATTTTTCTCTCAACCATTGCCATTCTGGCTCCAGCAAATGATATGGAGAGATCATCCACAAATAATGTTGCGAGAACATCCCGGGGAACGACTGAGGATATCCCATTAATTGCTAGTGCAAAAAGGGTTACACTCAGCACACTCCCCTGAGGAACTCCTTCTTCCTGGCATTTACTCTGTGATAGAGCTTCCCCAACTCTCACTTGGAAAACTCTATGTGAAAGAAATGACTGGATGAATAGTGGTAGCTCACCTCTCAATCCGTACTCATGGATTCTTTTAAGTATACCGTATCTCCATGTGGTATCATATGCCTTTTCAAGATAAAAAAACACTGTCACATGGTGCTGTTTGGAAGCAAAGGCTTCACAAATGGAGGACTCAAGTTGTATCAGCACATCAGTCGTTGAGTGCATTTTCCTGAATCCACATTGAATGGGTGATAAAATATTCTTCTTTTCAAGGTACCAAATCAGTCTTGCATTGACCATCTTCTCCATGATTTTACATAAACAAGATGTCAATGCAATAGGTCGGTAGTTTGCTGCTAAAAACTTGTCCTTACCGGGTTTTAAAAAGGCTAAAATAATGGCTAGTTCCCAAACACTTGGATAACTATGATCATGCCATATTCTATTAAAAATGCTTAAAATCAATAACTTTGTATTAAAATGTACATGTTTAATCATTGCATATGGAATTCCATCGGGTCCAGGGACTGTATCGTTACAAGTAGCAAGAGCAGAATCAAATTCTCTTTCAGTAAAAGGAGAATTGTATGACTCTTGCTTTCTTGTTGCGAAGTTTAAAACTTTCTTTTCTTCATTGTTCCTATACTGGTGACCAGGAGCTGCTTCACACTTGCACGATACATTTGAGAAATGGTCAGCCAGGGCATTGCTTACTTCGGTTGCTCCAGTCATATACTGGCCATTTATCTTTAACACTGGTGGTGGGTTTGGGGTGAATTTTCCTGCTATCTTTTTTACTTTCCTCCACACAGATGATGTTGGTGTTCTACTGTTAATGGAGGAAACAAAGGACATCCAAGACTGGCGCCTAGCTTCTTTCATGGCACGGCGGAACTGTGCTCTACATTTCTTGTATATGACTAAATTCTCCTCATTACGGCGCATGCGCAATCGAGTTAAAGACTTTCTTTTGGCTCTGTGCAGGGCAGTTAGTTCTGACGACCACCAGGGGACTGGTCGTCGTCTGAATATCCCAGTTGTTTTGGGAATGGAAATCACTCCTGCTGTGTGAAGAGTTCCATTAAGTAAGTCTATGGCATCATCAACACTTTCAAACTGTTCTGCATTTCCTTCAATTTCACTTAACTCCCGAAATCTATTCCAGTCCGCCTTATCAAGATTCCATCGAGGTGATCTTTGTAAAGGTGGACCATTGTTGGTGTTTATAATGATTGGTGCATGATCACTAGTATGCCAATCATCTAATGTTCTCCAATTAAAATCAAGAAGACAGTTAGAGCTTGCAACTGATAGGTCAATGCAGGACAAGGTACCTGTCTGTACATGAAAATGTGTGGGCTCTCCTGTATTGAGGAGTCCGACATCTTCATTCTCCAAAATTGACGATATAATATTACCCCTTGCATTTGCTAAAACATCACCCCATAAAGGATGTCTACTATTAAGGTCTCCTAGTAAGAGAAAGGGTTGTGGGAGTTGTTTAATCACCTCTACTATATTATCATATGAGATGTTATCATTTGGAGGCAAGTAAAGAGAACAGATTGTGTATTTTCTCCCTATATCAATCTGTACAGCCACTGCCTGCAGAGGGGTACAGATAGACAAAGATATTTGGGGAACATCTCGACGAACGTATATAAGACTTCCCCCATGGCTCCCTGCTCGTTGATCATATGGTGTCCTTTAGCTAACATACTCTCGAGGACAAGGAGTATTAGCGTCGAGCTTGCTTTCTTGTAGACATACTGTTATAGGGGAGTGCTCACGTATGAGGAGCTTAAGTTGTTCATATTTCGCCCTTAAACCCTGGCAATTCCATTGCAGAATGGAGGAAAAAACTATGTTTTATTTTTTGGAAGACACCTTGGATGAAGTCTTCCCATTGGCAATATTTGATCTAACAATATTTCCCGGAGGTAACTCTAGAGAGGATCTTGATATAGTGGGTTTTGTGTTTCTCTTTTTCTTTGTGTCCTTTTGATCTAATTGTTGAGGAGGATGGTGGACCTCAACTTGAATTTCTGATTGGTTCAATTTACCTTCTAGTTGTTCAGAAACATCAGCAGACAAGATATCATATTTATTGGAAGTCGTGACTTTAATGTTTCTTATGGTAGGAGGCGAGAGGGAGGGAGGTCTCTCTCTTTTTCGATTAAAAGGTTGTGATCTGTCAGGTTTTTGCACCTTCCCCACTACGGGTTCACCAGGTAAATTGGTTTCGAGTGCAACCTCCATCAGATCAGGCAAGGAAACGGCCTGTGAGAGGTTTGTACTATTGTTTAAAATCGGAGTAGTTGGCTTTTGAATAATTTTCAGATCTTTAAGTGTCCGTTTTGATTTTTCCACAATTTCTGGATATAGATTTTCGATGGGACTTTCAACCTCTTTAACTACTTTCATTTGTTTCTTTATCTTAGAAGTAGAGATATAATTTTCGTCTGTGTGGTTTGGCAAGTTTTTCTTCAGAACCATTGAAAAAGGTTGCCCAGGTCTTATTTGCTTTTCAAGAGCTCTTTTACGAGCCTCTTTAAAAGTAACCCTTTCCATGGTCCTAATGGCCTGGATTTCTTTTTCAAAAATAAACTTTACACAGCTTTTAGATGTAGCTGGGTGTGCTTCCCCACAATGTATGCAATTAGGGTTTTCGATGCATACTCCATGACTACTTTTTCCACAGTTGGCACAAACAGCTGGCTTATTGTTTAGTTTTTCTTTACATTTCTGGCTTAAATGGCCATACATTTGGCAATGATAACATCGCAATGGTGAAGGGATATATGGTTTTACCTTCAAAGATAACCAACCAGCTTTTATAACATTTGGTAATCGGCATTGATCAAATGTTATAATCAGAGTAGCAAGAGGGATACGTTGTTCTCCAACTCTCTTTCTCATTCTGACTACTTTAACTACTCCTTGATTTTTCAGTTCATCCTCTATTTCTTTTTCCTCTATATCCAACAATTCTGGAGCATATATCACACCTCTACTCTGGTTGAAAGTAGGGTGCAAAACGCATTTTACGCTATGACCATTCAATGTTGTAAGTGTTTTTAACCTTTCACCTTGTAATGGGGACAGTGTCTCTATCAAGAGACTTCCATTTCCCTGGAGTAAAATTTTTGGCTGCCCTTCACATAAAGTAACTATTTCCCTATTAGCTTTAAAAACAATTATACGCTCATTTCTTCCGTTTTCAAATTCCAAGATAAAAATTTTTTCATAATTCACTACTTCATAGTGACCAGGTAATACTTCTACTTTTCTATATCTTTCTGTACTGTCATCATTTTTCAATCTCTCTCTCTTCTTCTCTAGCGTTTTATTATTCACATGACGTGAATAAGGTTCTAACGTTACAATGTTAGAACCAGAGTTGGAGCTGTCTGTACCGAGGTCCATGTTTGTATTTTCCAGGTCGTCAACAGAGGTGCTGGGTTTTTTTGAAAAAGCAAGCCGGGTTATCCACCTCTTATCGGAGGATGTCAGTCCTCCTTTCCCATGTGGCCCAACACGAGAAGAGGCTTCAGCGGGGACCAGTCCTCTATTAGAGAGGGGCTGCCTCTCTTAAGGTGGGCGTACACTGGTCAGTGGGGGTAGTTAGCCCCTCCCACCGTCGACTCCAATGCCTGGCGTCACCCATTACCCGCAAATATGGGTGACTTAAGACCGGATCACTGGAGCCCGACTCTTAACAGACTTGGTCTGCACCCAATGGGGTCTGCCAGAGGGTGATGGCGTCTAAATTGGCACAGGTTGAGATGGAATGCAGTCCATCCCACAAACTGCCAAATCCAAAGCAGCATCCAAAGTAAAATCAAACATGCCAAAGTCGTCAACAATATCGAGCCCAAATGGAAGAGATGGGAGAAAAAAAGAAATAATCAAAAGTAAAAGAGAAAGTGCTGACTGATTTAGTTGGATCGACAGCTGGGCACCGAGGTCCAATGGGAAGTAGTTCCCACTGTTCATTAGAGCCCAGCTGCTAATCCCTAAGCCCCCCATCCTCATCAAGGCTTCAGCATCTGGGGGGATGATATGGAGAGATCATCCACAAATAATGTTGCGAGAACATCCAGGGGAATGACTGAGGATATCCCATTAATTGCTAGTGCAAAAAGGGTTACACTCAGCACACTCCCCTGATGAACTCCTCCTTCCTGGCATTTACTCTGTGATAGAGCTTCCCCAACTCTCACTTGAAAAACTCTATGTGAAAGAAATGACTGGATGAATAGTGGTAGCTCACCTCTCAAGCCACACTCATGGATTCTTTTAAGTATACCGTATCTCCATGTGGTATCATATGCCTTTTTAAGATAAAAAAACACTGTCACATGGTGCTGTTTGGAAGCAAAGGCTTCACAAATGGAGGACTCAAGTTGTATCAGCACATCAGTCGTTGAGTGCATTTTCCTGAATCCACATTGAATGGGTGATAAAATATTCTTCTTTTCAAGGTACCAAATCAGTCTTGCATTGACCATCTTCTCCATGATTTTACATAAACAAGATGTCAATGCAATAGGTCGGTAGTTTGCTGCTAAAAACTTGTCCTTACCGGGTTTTAAAAAGGCCAAAATAATGGCTAGTTCCCAAACACTAAGGTAACTATGATCATGCCATATTCTATTAAAAATGCTTAAAATAAATAACTTTGTATTAAAATGTACATGTTTAATCATTGCATATGGAATTCCATCGGGTCCAGGGGCTGTATCGTTGCAATGAGCAAGTGCGGAATCAAATTCTCTTTCAGTGAAAGGAGAATTATACGACTCTTCCCTTCTTGTTGCAAAATTTAAAATTTTCTTTTCTTCAGTGCTCCTATACTGGTGACCAGGGGCTCCTTCACACTTGCTGGATACAATTGAAAAATGATTAGCCAAGGCATTGCTAACTTCATTTGCTTCAGTTACATACTGGCCATTCACCTTCAACACTGGTGGTTGGTTGGGGGTGAATTTGCCAGCTATCTTTTTTACTTTCCTCCACACAGAAGATGGTGGTGTTCTACTGTTAATGGAGGAAACAAAAGACATCCATGACTGGCGCCTTGCTTCTTTCATGGCACGACGGAACTGTGCTCTACATTTCTTGTACATAGTTAAATTCTCATCAGTTCTGCGTCTACGCAATCATGTTAGAGATCTTCTTGTGGCTCTGTGGAGCGCAGTTAGTTCTGAAGACCACCACGGGACTGGTCGTCGTTTGAATAACCCTGTTGTTTTGGGAATTGAATTAACTCCTGCTGTATGAAGAGTTCCATTCAGTAGGTCTATGGCATCATCAACACTTTCAAACTGTTCTGCTCTCCCTTCGATTTCACTTAGCTCGGAAAATTTAACCCAGTCTGCCTTGTCTAGATTCCAACGTGGCGATCTTTGCAAAGGTGGACCCTTGTTGGTGTTTATAATGATTGCTGCATGATCACTAGTATGCCAATCATCTAATGTCCTCCAATCAAAATCAAGAAGGCAGTTAGAGCTTGCAATTGAGAGGTCAATGCATGACAAAGTACCTGTCTGAACATGGAAGTGTGTGGGCTCTCCTGTATTAAGGAGTCCCACATCCTCATTCTCTACAATTGATGAGATAATATTGCCCCTTGTGTTTGCTAAAATATCACCCCATAAAGGATGTCTACCATTCATATCTCCCAGTAAGAGAAAAGGTTGAGGGAGTTGTTGAATGACCTCTGCTAAATCATCATATAAAATATTATCATTTGGAGGTAAGTACAGAGAGCATATTGTATATTTCTTCCTATATCAATTTGTACAACAACTGCCTGCAGGGTTGTACGTATAGACATGGGTATTTGGGGAACATCTCGACGAATGTACATGAGACTTCCGCCATGGCTCCCTGCTTGTTGATTATATGGTGTTCTATAGCTAACATACTCTCGAGGACTAGGAGTGTTAGAATCAAGCATACTTTCCTGTAGACATACAATTATGGGGGAATGCTCATGAATTAGGAGCTTAAGTTCTTCATATTTCGCCCTCAAACCCTGACAGTTCCATTGCAAAATGGAGGAGAAAACTATGGATTATTTTTGGAAGACATCTTGGATGAGGTCTTCCCATTAGCAGTTTTTAATCTAACATTATTACCTGTAGGTTTCTTCAGAGGTGGTCTTGTTATGTTGGGTTTTACGTTGGTGTTTTTCTTTGTATCTTTTTTATCTATTTGTTGAAGGGGATGGTGGACCTCAACTTGAATTTCTGATTTATTTAAATTATCTTCTGGTTGATCGGCAACATCAACAGACAAAACATCATATTTATTTGATGTCATAATTCTAGTATTTCTTATGGAAGGGGGTGAGAGAGATGGAGGTCTCTCTCTTTTATGATTAGTAGGTAGTAAGTTACCAGGTTTTTGTACCTTCCCCACTACAGGTACACCTGATAACTTGGTGTCAGGTGGAATCTCCATTAAATCAGGCAAGGATATGGCCTGGGAGAGGTTAGTACTATCCTTTGTAATGGGGGACAAAGGTTTGATAGTGGTGGGCAATGTCTTTTGGTTGATACTCAATGATAAATCTTTAGGAGATGTTCTTGTCTTATGCAGCACTTTATCAATAGATGGAGAATTCCTTTTTCGAGAACTACCTACAGTAGTAGGTGGGTGAGATGATTCCCGAGGAACTTTTTCTCCTGTTTTTAATGTCTTTGCATAAGTATTAGATTTATTTAATAATCTCTTGGCATGCCCCACGCTTACATGTTCAATAATTGATTTATTGAGGGCAGCCTCTTCTAACTTATAAAACTGGCAGCTCCTATCATTAGATTTATGATTAGAGTTGCAGTTTAAGCACCTTGCCTCAAATGTACATTCCCCATGGTAAATATTGGAGCAAGTATTACAAATTCTTTCACTATTGCAAACTTTGGAAGGATGTCCAAATTTAAAGCAATTATAACATTGCAGTGGCTTTTGCTTGAAAGGTTGAACTCTGATCCTTTCGTTTTCTATGTCTATGTGGAAAGGTACATCGGCATCCTGGAAAGTAAGAACAATCATTGATGTTCCAGGTACTTTATGTACTTTCCACATTGATAGAGGACACATAGTCAATATCTCTTCTTCAGTAAATTTATACAGATCCCTATTAAAAACCACTCCCCTTCCATAGCTAAAGTTTAGATGGGGTTTGATGTCCAATTTTATATCATCATTTACTGTCTTTAAATTGGACTGTGTATGACTTGGCCTTTATCAAGTAACTTTTCTTACCGAATCGAGATATATCTCCTGGTGCGATCGTACCTACCTTCCTCTGAAGAAATTTGCAGACCTTGAAATAATTTTCCGTACCTCCTACAGATTGAGAAAGAAGCCACATTGGTGGTTTTGGGTTTCTTTGGGATGGCATATCCGCCTCTATATCTTTATCAGCCCAGTCTGCTGGTCTGTAGACATCCAGATCTTTAGGTGCCCCATCACACAGAGCACCCTTAACACTCATATTACCTACTTTAATATCAACAATATTACGGCTTGCATTAAATGCTTCCACATGACAATTAAATGATAACCAAGATTCCCAATTATCATCTTGAAGTTTCATTCTAATTTCTTTTATTAATCCATAACACTCAAATATTTTGTGTAGCATATCATAATTAGTTTCTAATGGGATTTGGGTAATGTGCAGGACATTCAATTTTCCTGTGTTGCCCAAATTACCCTTTTTCCGAGTGTTTAAAGAATAGTCCTTTTTAGTTCCTACGTCGTCAACGGAGTTTTCTTTAAATGAATTGCCAGAGGTCGTCAACAGTGCCGGGGGCGAGTCAGCATATCCAGGGGAGGTGGGGTCATTTTCACAAGATTCCATCATAAAAAAGAAGAGAGAAGAGTGATTTTTTGAAGTTTGATTTACCTGCTTGAGAACATTAAGGCATCACATGTTGGGAAGGAGATTTACACTCTCCACTACCTGCACAGTGAGAGTATACTTCCCAGATGGTCCACTCCATACCCTACCCGAAGGATAGCATCAAAACAGATATAGAGGCACAGGTGTAAGCTGAACCTGCCTGTTAGGACTGAGACCAAGAAACTATGGAATCATCCTCCCCATATCTGTAATGACGGGCTTCCGGCCAAAAGCCGAGAGTCCTACCCCAAGCGTTGGATCCCCCTGGATTCCGAAGACCCAACACTTGAGAATAGTTCCGCCAAAAAGGTCCAAACCATTTTCGGGATGGCTGAGATCATCCAATACTCTCACATATAGCTTTGAGCACAAACACCTCCCAACCGTGACACCTTTCCCATTCATCAAAGCAGGCAGCAATACCGGATGTAGAAACATCCGCCCAAGTGGCAATAACAGATGTGTAAACATCCATGCCATAAAAAGAGAAAAAAAATAATAATAAACACACATATATATGTAAATATATACACATATATATGGGAAATTTTACTCATAGGGTTGGGACAGCAACATGAAGGAAAGTTTATAATATAAGGAGAAGGTTGAAGCCATATAAAGAGGAAGAAAAAGATGAAAGAGAGAAATTTAGATTCGAACTGGGGGAGCAATTTCCCCAAGTTCGAGAGCCCTCTTGCCCGTCACCAAGATTCAGCACGGGAATAAAATGCCGTGCTGAAGCTCAATGACTTCATCAAGGCATTCTCTCATTAAGAGGGCAGTCTAACACAAAATCTGACACCAAAAATTTTGGGGCACTTTCTCTGACCCCGGCCCTTACTAGATTCGGACCCCCAAAATAGGCCCTTTTTTCAAGAAAATCCCATATATCTTCTATAATTTTAGTCGGACAGCGAAAATATGCGATTACCACATACATACCCATAAAACGAATCTATGCTGCAGTCTAACACAAAATCTGACACCGAAAATTTTGGGGCACTTTCTCTGACCCCGGCCCTTACTAGATTCGGACCCCCAAAATAGGCCCTTTTTTCAAGAAAATCCCATATATCTTCTATAATTTTAGTCGGACAGCGAAAATATGCGATGACCACATATATACCCATAAAACGGATTTTGAGCGAAGCGAAAAATCTATTTTTGGGTAAGATGGCCATGTCGTCGTGATGGAAGTTCCTCTAAGGTAGCTTCCTAGGGTATATTACAACTACGACGATATTCCCAGAGAATTTACCTTAAGGTACCCAGAATTCTAACTCCTGGAGCGACTATCCCTAAAAAAGACCTTAGGGATATTGTAAATATCAGCGGACGTATTCTTGACACGCCACATAGCAATCTGTACCCCGAACAGAGTTAACACTTCGTAGGGGTCAAATGGCAAGAAAACGAAAACGAGAAAGGAAAGGGGAGAGCCGTTCGTAAGGCCCTCTCTTCTCCCGTTTCGTAAGCGTGCCCTGCGCCGATTCTGGCGCCATCTGCATTCCTTGTAGCGAAACACGAGGTGCTACAGATACTGTATGTAGGGTGGGGTCCTACGGCCCTTTCATAGAAAGGGAAGGGCGGGTCCATCAGGACGACATGGCCATCTTACCCAAAAATAGATTTTTCGCTTCGCTCAAAATCCGTTTTTTGGGCTCAAGCCATGTCGTCCTGATGGAAGTATACCAGAGCATTACTGTATCTGTGGATTCTCAAAATGTGCCGTACTCCTCAGAAGTATTTCCCCCAGTCGACGCGACCTAGAGACCTAAGATGTTACCGTCATACATATTTTCAACTAATCATAAACCATGATAGAGCTTCCTGCCCCCAACAGGGAAGAGTCCTACTAGACTCTGGGAAAGTCTCGAAGAGTACATATATCTATGTATGAACCCCAGGCAAGCGAGTATAGTGATCTCACCCCATACTAGGTAAAGCAAAGTTTGAAAAGAATCACTGTGTCAATATGAAATATCGACCAGTCCTCCGCTCAATACACGTATTGGACAAAGGTTTATATCCGCCTAGGAGGAAACTCGTAAATCCGCCACCATCCCTTTATGGGATGGAGTCCTCCAGCTAAGGGAAAGCATAAACCAATGCAATATTAGCTTGCATAAAGGAACATTCTATTAGAATTATCCCCGGATAAATATACATAGAATGAATGCTCACAGGTGAAGGAGACGCAAGGTTCTCAAGAACCAGTTTATTGACAGACAATAAACAGACAGGTTAACCACAATCATATATATATATATATATATATATATCTATATATAAGAGGAGGATAACCAAAACTTTAAGCATAAGTATGATAGTAAACAGAAACTTGTTTATCTGAAAGAAAAACATTGGAGCCACTTTTAAGATACCAAAGTATCTAAGTCAAAAGCCTGTATTACTAATCAGTCACATTAGCGTTAGAAACGCTCGGCACGCATGTTTGCACTTATGCTAGGTTCACCTTTGAAAGTGGAACAGTCAACGTGGGTCACCCAGTGCCCTCACATAGTTTGTAGTACAGCATGTGCCTACATACTCACCCTGGAATTAATTGTCCCAATTAAAACTACTGTTCCTCGCAGAGTTAAACAGCAGGGTTAACGACGCAACCCACTGCTACCACAGAACCTCTTAGTTGCTGCACTTGCTTCGCATAGTGACGAAAGAACACTCTGGAAGACTTCCAGCCAGTGTATGAACGAAGATGTTCAAAATCCCTACAACTAAAGAAGTTTAAGGATGAAGCAACTTTCCTCGGATCGTGACCTGTGGGTGAACAGTCAGGATCCGCTCTGCGAATAAGATATGTGATTTTCGCCCTGAGTTGTTTCAGTGATAAATTTGAGCCTGACGTTTCTCCCCTGACCAGTTGACCACCCTTGAAGTCTGAAGTTCTACGAAGATAGACCTTTAGGCATTCTACTGGACATAGAGATGCATCTTCTTTCAGAGGGCAGATTCTTCAGGGACCCCACCTGATGGTGGGTAACTCGTTCTTGGTGAGAAACGTAGGATCCGGAAACAGGTTCAGTTCCCCCATCCAGGAACTGAACACGACCTTCCTCTCTCGAGAGGGGTACGATCTCACTAACCCTGGCCCCGGACGCGGGTGCAAAAAGGAGGATAACTTATGGGTCAAATCCTTTAACGCACACTCCTTATTGTTCAACAGCGAAGCAAAAATGAAGAACTTTTCTAAAGACCATGAATTGGGCTTTGGAGGTGCTAAAGGTCTGAGCCTAGTGCAGGCTTTCGGAACTTTTATAAAAGATCTCGTTAGCGAGGTCGACCTGGAAGGCATATAGAATGGGTCTTGTCAAAGCAGACCTACACGTTAAAATCGTGTTAGCCGCCGATCCATAACCATGGAGATGGATGAAGAAAGATAAGCAGAAGTCCGTCGTGATCTCCTGCGGATTCTTCGCCTGACAAAGGCTACCCATTCTCTCCAAGATGACTCATGTTGCCTTCTAATAGATTTGCACTTATAATCCTCTAGGAAGTCTATGCTGGCTTTCGAAATCCCGAACACTTTCTCACCTGTTAAGGAGAGAAAATCATGAACTGCTGGGTCCGGGTTTTCTGTAATGAAGCGCAGACAATTGACTTCTGGACTCGCTGGGTCAGAACTGGATCTGGTAGCGGTAGAAACTCCAACCGTAGGTCCAATGCCAGAGGGAACCACACACTGTTCGGCCACTTGTGGGCCACTACTGCCGCTACTCCCGTAAATGATCTCAGTTTGTTGAGGACCCTCAACAGAATGTTGTGAGGAGGGAACAGATAAATCCTGGACCATCTGTTACAGTCGAGGGACATCGCGTCCACTGCTTCCGCCAAGGGGTCCTCGTACGGGGACACATACAGGGGCAACTTCTTATTGTCTTTCGTCGCAAAGAGGTCTATCTGCAGTTCTGGGACTTGACTCAGAATGAAAGAGAATGATCCTGCGTCTAGGGACCATTCCGACTCTATCGGTGTGAACCTGGATAGAGCGTCCGCTGTCACATTGCGGACTCCTTGAAGGTGAACTGCTGACAGGTACCACTTCTTCTTCCCCCAAATCGGAAGATGGCCAACATCACCTGGTTGAGAGGTGGTGACCCTGATCCTTGTCGATTCAAGCATCTCACAACTCCCTCGCTGTCCAGCACCAACCTAATGTGGATCGAGCGACGCGGGGAGACTTTCTTGAAGGAAAGAAGGACTGTCATAGCCTCTAGAAAGTGACTGTGAGAGGTCTTGAATAGACTGGACCAAGACCCTTGGGCCTTTTTCTGATGAGAGTGAACTCCCCATCCCTCCTTCGAGGCGTCTGAGTGAATCGTCACCGACGGGGGAGGTGGATGAAGAAGAACCGACTTCCTAAGAAGTCTGGCTTGGGACCAAGGCCTGAGAAGAGTATTTAGACGAAGCGGAACTGGTCTTCTCAGATCTCTTCGCGCATCTGATGCATAACTACTCCAATCTCCGGTTGCATCCTTTAGCTGTGCTCTTAGCACCGGGTCTGTCACCGAAGCAAACTGGAGAGACCCCAGTACACTCTCCAGTTTGCATCTGATATCCATACGGAATCTAGAAGTCTCTTGACAGAACCAGCTATCTCCTTTCTTTTCTCCGCCATGACGGAAAAACGGTGTGACATTAGGTCCCAGTGGATTCCCAACCACCGGAACTTAGAGATGGAGAAAGTCGAGACTTTTTCTGTTGATCTTGAAGCCTAGATAATCTAGGAAATGGATCACATACAGGGAAGCTTGCAAGCATTCTGTCTTGGATGCTGCCCACACCAGCCAGAAATCCAGGTAGGCTACTACCTGAATTCCTTTTAGGCGTAATTGACTGAGAACTACGTTCGCAAGCTTCGTGAAAATCCTTGGGGCTATTTTTAGCCCGAGAGGCATGGCTCTGAAGGCGTATAGTCTTCGCTGTAGCCTGAACCTTAGGTAGGAGGAGAATCGACGATTGATTGGAACGTGCCAATAGGCGTCTGACAAATCTATGGAGGCGGTAAATGCCCTCTTGGGCAGTAAGGTCCTTATGTGTTGCAGTGTTAGCACCTTGAACCTGTAGTTCGCTATGAACTTGTTGAGTGGCGACAAGTCCAGAATGACTCCGAGTTTTCCGAGTCCTTCTTGGGAACACAAAACAGCCTCCCTTGGAATTAGATGGACTTTGCCCTTCGGATTACTTTTCCTCTAACAGTTCTTGAATGAACTCCTCCAGAACGGGGGTGGAGTGTCGGAAAAACCCCGAGGGTATGGGGATGGAGTGCTGTACCAGCTCCAGCCCAGTCCCTTCTTGAGTAGGCTGTGGACCCAGGGATCGAAGGTCCACCGATCCCGAAAGCGCTGGAGACTCCCTCCTACCAATATCATCTCGCTCGGACTGTTGCCCTGAGGTCTTGCCTCTCTGACCGCGACCACCCATGAAACCCCTTCTCCTTGAGGGGCGCCTAGACGAACCTCTGGCTGCTCCTCTAGGCTTGTTCGACAGGAAGTTGACTGACCCTCGAACGATGGGTTGAATGCCGGAGACTGTGTCGACACGGATTGCGGAACCCACTGAAGTGTGGTCGGGGTTTGTGCCACCATCTGGGGCACTGAAGGCATCAGCAAATGCCGTTGCTGCTGTTGTCTACCTGACTTAGCTGGCCGAGAAAGTATCCTAATCCTTTTAGTCTTCCTCATAGGTTGGGAACCCCATCCGGGGAAGAATTTCTCTTGGTAGACAGGCCCCACTCCTGGAGAAGATTTCTATCCTCCGTGGCGGCCCTATCAACCTCTTTGACCGATTCACTAGGGAAAAGGTCTTTGTCCCAACTGTCGGAGGAGATTAGTTTCCTTGGCTCGTGCCTCATCGTAGCCCGGGCGAACACGAACTCCTTACAGGCTCTCTTCGCCCTGACGGAGCTGTAAAGATCCTTCGTCACAGTGGCCAGATGAGTCTTGATCACAACCATGAACATTTCATGGACCTTGGGGTCACTTGTCATCGTCTCAAAAGTGGACTGAAGAGACAAAGAGGCAGCCAGTCTTTCTTTTGTCTCGAGTTCTCTCCGCAAAAGAAAGCCAGACAGCTTAGAGAGGATCTCGCCGAACCGGCATCCGGCAAAATCCGCCTCCAACATCTGGACTGAGAAGGTAAGATGGACGTCCTTCCAGTCCTTGTTTTGCTTACTTAATCTTCCTTTCTAAAGGCCAGCAACAAGGGTTTACACTCCACCAGGGAGGGGAAAGGCTTGCCAGCCTCGACTGTTTTCAAAACCGCCGCAAACCCTTTCAGCAAAAAAGGGGAAAGGCTCTGGCAGGAGAGGACATAAAGGAAGGGAGCCTCTTGCTCAAATACAGCTACCTTTGAGTTCATGAAGCCCCTCTCTTTCATCGAAGATGAAAGCAAAGCATGAGCCTAGCATGGTCTATCACTACGACCTCCTCAGGCTCTGTCTCTTCCTTTGAAGCTGGTACCTCCCTCAACCGGACATAGCAGTCCGGATATGCCCCTGCAGTTACAGTGCAGCTGCCTTCCCATTCATCTCCCTCTGCCTTTGTTGGATCAAGCCAACAATGGAGGGAGGGTCTGCTCTACTGCGAGAGCAAACGATGTTGAGGGAGCAGGTTCAAGGACCTGAACCGGAGCAGCCGACATCTCTCGGCCTCTTCCGCTACCTTGTCCGGAGCTCGAACTTCATCCTGGCCTTCTGCCAGGAGGTCTTCCTCCAGACGTTCGGACACGTCTAACATCCTGTCGTCCAACTGGATGCTAAGCGAGGCGACCGCGACTTCAGCATCCACCGGAATCTGAATTAGGGGGACCTCCTCTTGAGGCTGGGGAATCACTGTAACAGTTGATGCCCTAGGGAAAAGGAAGCCCTCATCTTCTCACTTGGAAGATAAGGTCCAGAGGTGATCTTCTGAAAGCCCCTCACCCAGGTACGAAGCTTCTCCCTAGCTATATCCCTTGAATCCACCGTTCTAGGGGAGACAAAAACGGATTTTGAGCGAAGCGAAAAGCAAAAGCCTCAATAAATAGGTTAGTGCATACGAAACATACCTGAGGGACCCAATACCGGAGAACATCCGTGGATACAGCCCATGCCGCACGCCTCCTACAAAACCCATGTCCGCAGAAGTCCTACTGCGGACGTTGCAGAAAACACATCCGCACTACGGATGGCCCTCCTGTAAAGAGAAGAAATTTCCATGAGTATCAAGTGAACTACGTATCACTGGATATGCACAGTAGCATAACAAATCGGAAAGGAAAGACACATCCTTGTATTTCCCGCACAACCAATTGTTGTAGCCTTCCAGATATTAAAATCGTATGGTTAATCTATGCCAGATTAACCAATGGAAAATTTCCAAAGGAAATAGGTGTAGCTCCCACCTAAGGAATGATTTTAAAATACCGGATAGTAGACAAGAAAGAACTCACTTTCTTATCTGTAAGGCCAACAGCAACGGGTCGTGCAAGACAACACAATCGTGTTAGAAAAGACAGTGTTGTACCAATACTATACTATAGTTTTCTTCCTACAGTATATGCTATACTGAAGAATACTCGTACAGTATAGAATATAGTGCGCCGGCCGGCACTAGTCGGCTGGCGCACACCATAATCAGCTTTAAAGTATACGACTTGACAGCTAAAAGACGGCAGAACGCTGGTTCCAATGCATGCGCCGGCCGGCAGTAACTGCCGATCGGCAACAGCCAAAGTCGGCCGGCAATGATTGCCGGCCAGCAGCTACACAGGGCAGCACCCAGCTGCCAGCCACTGCTCGTAGCGACCGGCAGACAAGGGCGAGACAATAGCCGGCAGACAAGGGCGAGACAATAGCCGGCCGGCAAAGGTCCACAACTGACGCCAACCAGCAGCAGAGAACCAGAGAGCTCCGACTGCCCGGCTGCCGGCCGCGTAGGCCGGCAGTCGGAAAGGTACAACACATAAGAAGAAAACAGAATGGATGCCGGGCTAAGAGGATATACTACCTCACTGCCCGACAAACCGAAAGAGTGCCGACAGGAAGGGGAGAATCTAATTCAAGCTTCCAGACCACAGCCGGCTGCACTACAGCCAGGCGTGGTTTAGGGACCAAGGGAGGACCAGGCAGCACTCGACAACACACAAGAAGAAAACAGAATGGGTGCCGGGCTAAGAGGCTATACTACCTCAACGCCCAACACCCGAAAGAGTGCTGAAAGGAAGGGGAGAATCTAATTCAGGCTTCCTAACCACTGCCCACTGGATCTACAGACAGGAGTGGATGAGGGACCAAGGGAGGACCGGGCAGCACTCAAGGTAACAGGTCCTCTGCCGGCCGGCACACTCTGCCGGCTGGCAGGGGATCAAGTCAGCTCCCCATCCTAACCTGTGCTAGGTACGGATGTAGGATTGAATGATTTAAAGTTTTCAGGCATTCTGACATCTAAGGTCATTGACGCCGGTAACATTTAATTTATATATACAAAAGCAAAAAATGAAATAAAATAAAAAATTAAAGAGTATTCAATTAAAATCATAAAAATTGAATGTCATAAAAGTTAAATATTTTTCAGAAGACCTGCTTCTGAAAGAAATCTAAAAATGCCACTTGCATGGTAGGACACATCATTTCCAAGAATCTTGGCAAGGATGAACCTACCACCCTCACCTCGAGCCTCAAACAAATATCTATTCCGCAAGATGTTATAATTGGGGCATTCGGTCAACAAATGCCTTACTGTTAGAGGTACTAAACAGTTGTCACAATACGGTTGCTGTTGGCCCTTCAGCAGAAACTCATGTGTCAACCGAGTGTGACCAATACGGAGACGACAAAGAGACGTCTCCCATTTTCGGGGCATCATATTATACCTCCAAGGAGATATGTCATTTGTTACTTCCCTCATTATATTGCCATCTTGACTATCCCATTGCTGTTGCCATTTATTGCAAACCAATTTCTTGATGTCAGGTAAGAAATCATTACAGGGAATGGGATATCTTCTTGGCAGCAACTCGGATGCAGCCTCCTTAGCCAGTAAATCTGCCTTCTCATTCCCGGACACACCTACATGTGCTGGAACCCAACAAAATTGAACTGTTATACCTCTCCGTCCAATAAGGAAAAGCCATTCTAAAATCTTTAAAACTAGAGGGTTATTAGAATTAAAAACTTCCATAGCTTGAAGGACACTCCTTGCATCACTAAAAATTGTAAAATTACCCTCCTTCTCCAACGCTATTTTCTCAATAGCAGTTAATATGCCATACAGTTCGGCAGTAAATATGGAAGCGGTCAGAGGAAGTGCACCTCTACAATTAAAACCATTACTATGTACTCCAAATCCAACGCCAGCATCAGATTTGGAGCCATCAGTATAGATAAAAGTTGATCCTCTATGTTCTTTAACATGTTCCATAAAAAGAGACCTGGCTTCTATGTCTGACATATTCTTCTTATCTCCAATAAAATATTTACAAAAAGATATCTCTGGTAACTTCCATGGAGGCGTTGATGATACCTTGAATGGAAGTATCTTATTTCTAATTATATCCAGACTATTTAATAATCGTTTCACCCGAAAGCCATAAGGTTGAGGAGATTTTGGGTGCAACTCAAAGTATGATGCTTGTCTTACAAGGCTTGCAGTCTGAAAGGCTAGAGAGTTGGGGAGTCTTTGCAATCTAAACCAATACCGAAGAATGGAAGACATTCGGTAAAGGTCTAGAGGTAACTCTCCAGCATCAACAAGGAGACTTGGGATAGGCGAGGTTTTAAAAGCTCCAGTAGACAATCTAATACCTGCATGATGTATCGAATCTAATATTTTCAACCGGCTTGGGGTGGCTGAAGAATATACCTCACAACCATAACTAATTTTGGAAAAAATCAAGGCCTTGTATAATTTTAAAATAGTATTGCGGTCTGCCCCCCATGATGTATGGGGCAATACTTTTAAGATATTCAGAGCTTCAACACATTTAGCTTTTAGCGCATTTAAGTGAGAAACCCAGGTAAGTCTACAGTCAAATATCAAACCTAAAAATGTTATTTTCCTTAGTAAAATAAATTTTTGAATATACTTACCCGATGATCATGTAGCTGTCAACTCTGTTGCCCGACAGAAAAATCTAAGGTCGGGATACGCCAGCGATCGCTATACAGGTGGGGGTGTACATCAACCGCGCCATCTGTCGAGCAGGTACTCAGGTACTTCTTGTCAAATAGAACTCAATTTTCTCCTCGGTCCACTGGTTCTCTATGGGGAGGAAGGGAGGGTCCTTAAATTCATGATCATCGGGTAAGTATATTCAAAAATTTATTTTACTAAGGAAAATAACATTTTTCAATATTAATCTTACCCGATGATCATGTAGCTGATTCACACCCAGGGGGGTGGGTGGAGACCAGCATACATGTTAACATTAGAAGCTAAGTATCCCGTATTTCATTTTAGCAGTTATTCAAAATAACAAACATAAAATAAATAAGTACCTGGTAAGGAAGTCGACTTGAACCATTACTCTGCCTTTTTAAGTACGTCTTCCTTACTGAGCCTAGCGATCCTCTTAGGATGCTGAGCGACTCCTAGGTGCTGAAGTATGAAGGGCTGCAACCCATACTAAAGGACCTCATCACAACCTCTAATCTAGGCGCTTCTCAAGAAAGAATTTGACCACCCGCCAAATCAACCAGGATGCGGAAGGCTTCTTAGCCTTCCGTACAACCCAAAAACAACAATAAAAAGCATTTCAAGAGAAAGATTAAAAAAGGTTATGGGATTATGGGAATGTAGTGGTTGAGCCCTCACCTACTACTGCACTCGCTGCTACGAATGGTCCCAGGGTGTAGCAGTTCTCGTAAAGAGACTGGACATCTTTAAGGTAAAATGATGCGAACACTGACTTGCTTCTCCAGTAGGTTGCATCCATTACACTCTGCAGAGAACGGTTCTGTTTGAAGGCCACTGAAGTAGCGACAGCTCTAACTTCATGTGTCCTTACCTTCAGCAAAGCATGGTCTTCTTCCTTCAGATGAGAATGGGCCTCTCTAATCAAAAGCCTGATGTAATAAGAAACTGCGTTCTTAGACATCGGTAAAGCAGGTTTCTTGATAGAACACCATAAAGCTTCCGATTGTCCTTGTAATGGCTTTGTACGTCTTAAATAGTACTTAAGAGCTCTTACTGGGCAAAGTACTCTCTCTTGTTCGTTACCAACCAAGTTGGACAGGCTTGGGATCTCGAACGACTTGGGCCAAGGACGAGAAGGAAGCTCGTTTTTAGCTAAAAAACCAAGCTGCAAGGAACATGTAGCCGTTTCAGATGTGAAACCTATGTTCCTGCTGAAGGCGTGAATCTCACTGACTCTTTTAGCTGTTGCTAAGCAAACGAGGAAAAGAGTCTTTAATGTGAGATCCTTAAAAGAGGCTGATTGAAGCGGTTCGAACCTTGCTGACATCAGGAACCTTAAAACCACGTCTAGGTTCCAGCCTGGTGTGGCTAACCGACGCTCCTTTGAGGTCTCAAAAGACTTAAGGAGGTCCTGTAGATCTTTGTTGGTGGAAAGATCTAAGCCTCTGTGGCGGAAGACTGCTGCCAACATGCTTCTGTAACCTTTGATCGTAGGAGCTGATAGGGATCTTACATTCCTTAGATGTAAAAGGAAGTCAGCTATCTGCGTTACAGAGGTACTGGTTGAGGAAACTGCATTCGCCTTGCACCAGCTTCGGAAGACTTCCCATTTTGACTGGTAGACCTTGAGAGTGGATGTCCTCCTTGCTCTGGCAATCGCTCTGGCTGCCTCCTTCGAAAAGCCTCTAGCTCTTGAGAGTCTTTCGATAGTCTGAAGGCAGTCAGACGAAGAGCGTGGAGGCTTGGGTGTACCTTCTTTACGTGCGGCTGACGCAGAAGGTCCACTCTTAGAGGAAGAGTCCTGGGAACGTCCACTAGCCATTGCAGTACCTCGGTGAACCATTCTCTCGCGGGCCAGAGGGGAGCAACCAACGTCAACCGTGTCCCTTCGTGAGAGGCGAACTTCTGCAGTACCTTGTTGACAATCTTGAACGGCGGGAACGCATACAGGTCTAGATGGGACCAATCCAGAAGAAAGGCATCTACGTGAACTGCTGCTGGGTCCGGAATCGGTGAACAATAAATCGGGAGCCTCTTGGTCATCGAGGTAGCGAATAGATCTGTGGTGGGCTGACCCCACAGGGCCCATAGTCTGCTGCAAACATTCTTGTGAAGGGTCCACTCTGTGGGGATGACCTGACCCTTCCGGCTGAGGCGATCTGCCATGACATTCATGTCGCCTTGAATGAACCTCGTTACCAGCGAAATCTTTCGATCTCTTGACCAGGTGAGGAGGTCCCTTGCGATCTCGAACAACTTCCTCGAATGAGTCCCTCCTTGCTTGGAGATGTACGCCAAGGCTGTAGTGTTGTCGGAGTTCACCTCCACCACCTTGCCTAGAAGGAGGGACTTGAAGTTTCTCAAGGCCAGATGAACTGCCAATAGCTCCTTGCAGTTGATGTGAAGTGTTCTTTGCTCCTGATTCCACGTGCCCGAGCATTCCCGTCCGTCCAGTGTCGCACCCCAGCCCGTGTCCGATGCGTCTGAGAAGAGAAGGTGTCGGGGGTCTGAACAGCCAACGGTAGACCTTCCTTGAGAAGAATGCTGTTCTTCCACCACGTCAGTGCAGACCTCATCTCTTCGGATATAGGAACTGAGACCGCTTCTAGCGTCAAGTCCTTTCTCCAGTGAGCAGCTAGATGATACTGAAGGGGGCGGAGGTGGAGTCTCCCTAACTCGATGAACTGGGCCAGCGATGACAGTGTCCCTGTTAGACTCATCCACTGCCTGACTGAACATCGGTTCCTTCTCAGCATGCTCTGGATGCATTCTTGGGCTTGACTGATCCTGGGGGCCGACGGAAAAGCCCGAAAAGCTCGACTCTGAATCTCCATACCTAGATAGACAATGGTTTGGGATGGGACGAGTTGGGACTTCTCTATATTGACCAGGAGACCCAATTCCTTGGTCAGATCCATAGTCCATCCGAGATTCTCCAGACAGCGACGACTTGACGGAGCTCTTAAAAGCCAGTCGTCCAAATAGAGGGAGGCTCTGATGTCTGCCAAGTGAAGGAATTTGGCAATATTCCTCATCAGTTTGGTAAACACAAGAGGTGCCGTGCTTAGGCCAAAGCACAGGGCTTGGAACTGGTACACGACCTTTCCAAAGACGAACCTTAGGAAAGGTTGGGAGTCTGGATGGACGGGGACATGAAAGTACGCGTCTTTTAGGTCCAACGAGACCATCCAGTCTTCCTTCCAGACCGATGCTAGCACCGACTTCGTCGTCTCCATTGTGAACGTCTGCTTGGTGACAAAAGCATTGAGAGCACTGACGTCCAGCACCGGTCTCCACCCTCCTGTCTTCTTGGCTACCAGGAAGAGACGGTTGTAGAAGCCCGGGGATTGATGGTCCCGGACTATGACTACCGCTCCCTTTTGTAGCAAGAGAGACACCTCTTGTTGCAAAGCTAGCCTCTTGTCCTCCTCCTTGTAGTTGGGAGAGAGGTTGATGGGAGTAGTTGCTAGAGGGGGACTGCGCCAGAACGGAATCCTGTACCCCTCCCTTAGCAACTTCACAGACTGAGCGTCTGCACCTCTGCTCTCCCAAGCCTGCCAGTAGTTCTTGAGCCTGGCTCCCACTGCTGTCTGGAGAGGTAGGCAGTCAGATTCTGCCTTTTGAGGACTTGGAACCCTTCTTCGTTTTGCCACGATGACTGTCGGCACGGGTACCTCCTCTGCTGGAGGTTCTGCCACGAAAGGGCGGGATGAACCTAGACGCTGGTGTGTCCATCCTAGGTCTAGGCACGGAAGGTAAAGCTTTGACCTTACGTGCGGAAGACGCCACCAGGTCATGGGTATCCTTCTGGATCAACGAGGCAGCAATCCCCTTGATCAGCTCTTCCGGAAAGAGACACTTGGAAAGCGGAGCAAACATCAACTCCGACTTCTGGCATGGAGTGATCCCCGCAGACAAGAAGGAGCAAAGATGATCTCTCTTCTTAAGCACTCCAGACACGTACGAAGCCGCAAGCTCACCAGACCCATCCCGAATGGCTTTGTCCATGCTAGACATGATAAGCATGGCAGAGTCCTTATCCGAAGGGGAAGTCTTTCTGCTTAACGCTCCCAAACACCAGTCGAGGAAGTTGAAGATCTCAAAAGCACGAAAAACTCCCTTCAACAGATGATCCATGTCAGAAAAGGACCAGCAAATCTTAGATCGTCTCATAGCCAGCCTGCGGGGAGAGTCAACCAGACTTGAGAAGTCGCCCTGGGCAGAGGCAGGAACTCCCAAGCCGGGTTCCTCTCCCGTGGCATACCAGACGCTAGATTTGGAAGCAAGCTTGGTAGGCGGAAAGATGAAAGCAGTCTTTCCCAGTTGCTTCTTGGACTGCAACCACTCTCCCATTACCCTCAAAGCTCTCTTGGATGAGCGTGCGAGTACGAGTTTCGTGAAGGCAGGAGCTGCTGACTGCATGCCTAAAGCGAACTCGGAGGGAGGAGAGCGCGGGGTTGCAGACACAAACTGTTCCGGATACAACTCCCTAAACAGGCCAAGGACTTTCCTAAAGTCTAAGGAGGGAGGCGTAGACTTGGGTTCTTCTAAGTCGGAGTGCGGATCGTCCAAATGCGCAGCTTCGTCGTCATCAGATACTCCATCATCCGAATGCTGAGGAGGAAGTGGCAAAGGTGGAGCAGAAAGCTGAACAGCTGAATCCGGCAGCACGGGTGCATGCGTAGCTGCACCGGATCCAACATCATGCCGCTGCTGGTCAGTCTGCGAGCTGGCAACAACAAAAGCGGAGTGCTGGTGCGTGGGAGGGACTGTCGTGGGTTGCGGAGCATGCCGCATTGCGTCAAAACACGGCAGCTTGACAGCACCTTCCCACTGCTGATGCGGTAGCTCACGCATGTCAACGGAGGGTGCAGCATGAACATGCGTCTGGCAGGGTCGACTGCGCATCGGTGGTGGAGCTCTCACAGGTGGAGTGTGGGAGCAGGCAGCCGCAGTATCTGCTGAGCGTACAACCGTGGCAGGTTGTAGGTTAACAGGAGCAGTGTCAACCTTCTCAGCACGATACTCCTGCATGAAGGAAGCAAGCTGAGACTGCATAGTCTGCAGCATGGACCACTTAGGGTCTACCGTGGTTGGTGCGGCAACAGACGGAGTGGTTGCCTGCTGCGGAACCACTCTACCTCTCCTGGGAGGTGTGCAGTCTTCGGAAGACTGCGGCGAGTCCGAACTGATCCAGTGGCTACACCTGGGCCGTTGGACTCGCTCGGAAGGGACCTTGCGCTTGAGAGGTCGTGAGACCTTGGTCCAACGTTTCTTCCTAGAAACTTCTTCCACAGACGAGGAATGAGTGGGCTCACTCGTCTGTTTGTGGATGGGACGATCTCTGACAGATACGTCCGCAACCACTGAGGGTACATCCGTACGCTGATCAAGGCCTGTCGAACCCTTTGGTCCTTCGACATTGCTTCTCCCCTGGGCTTGGGAGCTTGCAAGAGGTCCCGGACTGGGAGGACGACTGGCACGAACAGATGTACCCTCATGCGCAACACTGACACTGACACTTTGCACTTCACTTGCACTCACTGCACTTCCCACTGCACTTTTCGCTTTCAACTCTTTGACATCGGCCAAAAGTTGATTCCGGTCATTAGCTAATGACTCCACTCTGTCACCAAGAGCCTGAATGGCACGCATCATGTCCGCCATGGAGGGTTGAGCACTAGTAGCAGGGTCGGGAGTCACCACTACAGGGGAAGGAATAGGTTGAGAGGCATGGGGAGAGGAAAAATCAAACGAGCGAGAAGAACTCCTCCTGATCCTATCCTTCTCTAGCCTACGTGCATTCTTTAGGAATTCGTTAAAATCGAATTCCGAAAGCCCAGCGTATTCCTCACATCGATCTTCCAATTGACAGGATTTACCCCTACAATTGGAACAAAGGGTGTGAGGATCTATGGAGGCCTTCGGAAGACGCCTAGAACAAGCCCTAACGCTACACTGCCTGTACTTAGGGACTTGAGAATGGTCAGACATCTTGAATTCTTGAATTAGCCAAGGGGGAATCCAAAATCTAGCAAAGTTCATTAACAATTAATCCAAATCTAATCAAAAAGCTTGATAAGCTAATGATAATAGTTCCTGAATAGCGAAAGCTAAAATCTAGAGCGAATACATCACCAAAATCGTGAAAACAACTCCAGAAACAACAGCGTTTGCGATCTCGAACAACTTCCTCGATCCAAGTAGGTCTTGCCGGTGGCACGACAGAGGAAAAATTGAGTTCTTGTTGACAAGAAGTACCTGAGTACCTGCTCGACAGATGGCGCTGTTGATGTACACCCCCACCTGTATAGCGATCGCTGGCGTATCCCGACCTTAGATTTTTCTGTCGGGCAACAGAGTTGACAGCTACATGATCATCGGGTAAGATTAATATTGAAAAATTTGGTTTCCGATACACATGGTATCCGTTGACCTTTAATGTATATATCCGGGTCTGGATGTACTCCCCGGATATGACAAAAATGGACAATGGTAGTTTTACTTATCGAGAACTTAAATCCATTCATGTCAGCCCACTGGATAATTTTATCAATAGAGAGTTGGATTTTTCTCTCAACCATTGCCATTCTAGTGCCAGCAAATGATATTGAGAGATCATCCACAAATAATGTTGAGAGAACATCTTGGGGAATTACTGAGGATATCCCATTAATTGCTAGTGCAAAAAGGGTTACACTCAGCACACTACCCTGAGGAACTCCTTCTTCCTGGCACTTACTCTCTGATAGAGTTTCCCCCACTCTCACTTGAAAAACTCTATGTGAAAGAAATGCCTGAATAAATAGTGGCAGCTCTCCTCTCAATCCCAATTCATGAATGGTTTTAAGAATACCATATCTCCATGTGGTATCATATGCCTTTTCAAGGTCAAAAAATACTGTAACATGGTGCTGTTTGGAAGCAAAGGCTTCACAAATAGAAGACTCAAGTCGTATCAACACATCAGTCGTTGAGTGCATTTTTCGGAATCCACATTGAATCGGTGATAAAATACCTTTCTTTTCAAGGTACCATATCAGCCTTGCATTGACCATCTTCTCCATGATTTTACATAAACAAGATGTCAATGCAATAGGACGATAGTTTGCTGCTAAAAACTTGTCTTTACCGGGTTTTAAAAAGGCTAAAATAATGGCTAGTTCCCAAACACTTGGGTAACTATGATCATGCCATATTCTATTAATAATGCTTAAAATAAATAGCTTTGTATTAAAATGTACATGTTTAATCATTGCATATGGAATTCCATCGGGTCCAGGGGCTGTATCGTTGCATTGAGCAAGTGCGGAATCAAATTCTCTTTCAGTGAAAGGAGAATTATACGACTCTTCCCTTCTTGTTGCAAAATTTAAAATTTTCTTTTCTTCAGTGCTCCTATACTGGTGACCAGGGGCTCCTTCACACTTGCTGGATACATTTGAAAAATGATTAGCCAAGGCATTGCTAACTTCATTTGCTTCAGTTACATACTGGCCATTCACCTTCAACACTGGTGGTGGGTTGGGGGTGAATTTGCCAGCTATCTTTTTTACTTTCCTCCACACAGAAGATGGTGGTGTTCTACTGTTAATGGAGGAAACAAAAGACATCCATGACTGGCGCCTTGCTTCTTTCATGGCACGACGGAACTGTGCTCTACATTTCTTGTACATAATTAAATTCTCATCAGTTCGGAGTCTACGCAATCGTGTTAGAGATCTTCTTGTGGCTCTGTGGAGTGCAGTTAGTTCTGAAGACCACCACGGGACTGGTCGTCGTTTGAATAACCCTGTTGTTTTGAGAATTGAATTGACGCCTGCTGTATGAAGAGTTCCATTCAGCAGGTCTATAGCATCATCAATACTTTCAAACTGTTCTGCCCTCCCTTCGATTTCACTTAGCTCAGAAAATTTAACCCAGTCTGCCTTGTCTAGATTCCAACGTGGCGATCTTTGCAAAGGTGGACCCTTGTTGGTGTTTATAATGATTGGTGCATGATCACTAGTATGCCAATCATCTAATGTCCTCCAATCAAAATCAAGAAGGCAGTTAGAGCTTGCAATTGAAAGGTCAATGCATGACAAAGTACCTGTCTGAACATGGAAGTGCGTGGGCTCTCCTGTATTAAGGAGCCCCACATCCTCATTCTCCACAATTGATGAGATAATATTGCCCCTTGTGTTGGCCAAAACATCACCCCATAAAGGATGTCTACCATTCATATCTCCCAGTAAGAGAAAAGGTTGAGGGAGTTGTTGAATAACTTCTGCTAAATCATCATATAAAATATCATCATTTGGAGGTAAGTACAGAGAGCATATTGTATATTTTCTCCCTATATCAATTTGTACAACAACTGCCTGCAGGGTTGTACGTATAGACATGGGTATTTGGGGAACATCTCGACGAATGTACAGGAGACTTCCGCCATGGCTCCCTGCTTGTTGATTATATGGTGTTCTATAGCTAACATACTCTCGAGGACTAGGAGTGTTAGAATCAAGCATACTTTCCTGTAGACATACTATTATGGGGGAATGCTCATGAATTAGGAGCTTAAGTTCTTCATATTTCGCCCTCAAACCCTGACAGTTCCATTGCAAAATGGAGGAGAAAACTATGGATTATTTCTGGAAGACGTCTTGGGTGAGGTCTTCCCATTAGCAGTTTTTAATCTAACATTATTACCTGTAGGTTTCTTCAGAGATGGTCTTGTTATGTTGGGTTTTACGTTGGAGTTTTTCTTTGTATCTTTTTTATATATTTGTTGAGGGGGATGGTGGACCTCAACTTGAATTTCTGATTTATTTAAATTGTCTTCTGGTTGATCGCCAACATCAACAGACAAAACATCATATTTATTTGATGTCATAATTCTAGTATTTCTTATGGAAGGGGGTGAGAGAGATGGAGGTCTCTCTCTTTTACGATTAATAGGTTGCAAGTTACCAGGTTTTTGTACCTTCCCCACTACAGGTACACCTGATAACTTGGTGTCAGGTGGAATCTCCATTAAATCAGGCAAGGATATGGCCTGGGAGAGGTTAGTACTATCCTTTGTAATGGGGGACAAAGGTTTGATAGTGGTGGGCAATGTCTTTTGGTTGATACTCAATGATAAATCTTTAGGAGGAGATGTTCTTGTCTTATGCAGCACTTTATCAATAGATGGAGAATTCCTTTTTCGAGAACTACCTACAGTAGTAGGTGGGTGAGATGATTCCCGAGGAACTTTTTCTCCTGTTTTTAATGTCTTTGCATAAGTATTAGATTTATTTAATAATCTCTTGGCATGCCCCACGCTTACATGTTCAATAATTGATTTATTGAGGGCAGCCTCTTCTAACTTATAAAACTGGCAGCTCCTATCATTAGATTTATGATTAGAGTTGCAGTTTAAGCACCTTGCCTCAAGTGTACAATCCCCATGGTAAATATTGGAGCAAGTATTACAAATGTTTTCATTATTGCAAACTTTGGAAGGATGTCCAAATTTAAAGCAATTATAACATTGCAGTGGCTTCTGCTTAAAAGGTTGAACTCTGATCCTTTCGTTTTCTATGTCTATGTGGAAAGGTACATCAGCATCCTGGAAAGTAAGAACAGTCATTGATGTTCCAGGTACTTTATGTACTTTCCACACTGATAGGGGACACATGGCCAATATCTCCTCTTCAGTAAATTCATACAGATCCCTATTAAAAACCACTTCCCTTCCATAGCTAAAGTTTAGATGGGGTTTGATGTCCAATTTTATATCATCATTTACTGTCTTCAAATTAGACAGTATAACAGACTGTGTGTATGACTTGGCTTTTATCAAGAAACTTTTCTTCCCGAATCGAGATATATCTCCTGGTGCGATCGTACCTACCTTCCTCTGAAGAAATTTGCATATCTTGAAATAATTTTCCGTACCTCCTACAGATTGAGCAAGAAGCCACATTGGTGGTTTTGGCTTTCTTTGGGATGGTATATCTGCCTCTATATCTTTATCAGCCCAGTCTGCTGGTCTGTAGACATCCAGATCTTTAGGTGCCCCATCACACAGAGCACCCTTAACACTCATACTACCTACTTTAATAACAACAATGTTACAGCTTGCATTAAATGCTTACTCGTGACAATTAAATGATAACCAAGATTCCCAATTATCATCTTGAAGTTTCATTCTAATTTCTTTTATTGATCCGTAACACTCAAATATTTTATGTAGCACATCATAATTAGCTTCTAAAGGGATTTGGGTAACGTGCAGGACTTTCAGTTTTCCTGTGTTGCCCAAATTACCCTTTTGCGGAATGTTTAAAGAACAGTCCTTTTTAGTTCCTACGTCGTCAACGGAGTTTTCTTTAAATGAATTGCCAGAGGTCGTCAACAGTGCCGGGGGGCGAGTCAGCATATCCAGGGGAGGTGGGGTCATTCTCACAAGAATCCATCGGAATAAGAAAAGAGAAGAGTGATTTTTTGAATAGTTTGATTTACCTGCTTGAGAACATTAAGGCATCACATGTTGGGAAGGAAATTTGCACTCTCCACTACCGGCACAGTGAGAGTATACTTCCCAGATGGTCCACTCCATACCCTACCCGAAGGATAGCATCAAAACAGATATAGAGGCACAGGTGTAAGCTGAACCCGCCTGTTAGGACTGAGACCAAGAAACTATGGAATCATCCTCCCCATATCTGTAATGACGGGCTTCCGGCCAGAAGCCGAGAGTCCTACCCCAAGCATTGGATCCCCCTGGATTCCGAAGACCCAACACTTGGAATAGTTCCGCCAAAGAGGTCAAACCATCTTCGGGATGGCTGAGATCATCCTATACACTCACATTATAGCTTTGAGCACAAACGCCTCCCAACCGCGACACCTTTCGCATTCATCAAAGCAGGCAGCAATACCGGATGCAGAAACATCTGCCTAAGTGGCAATAACAGATGTAGAAACATCCATGCCATAAAGAGAAAAAAAAAGATAATAAACATACATATATATGTAAAAAAGATAATAAACATACATATATATGTAAAAAAGATAATAAACATACATATATATGTAAAAATATACA
>NW_027171087.1:5000-12500 GCF_036898095.1 Palaemon carinicauda
CCTTCATTGCATTATCATCTTTACTACTATTTGTTTTGCTACATGTAATAATTATTTTAAAGGATAAATGAATTATGTTCACTTTACTCCTATAAATTCCCATAAGATGTACAAATAAAACTCCTAAAACTATTCATGATTTATTTACAAAATGCAGTCATGCCCAAAACATAGCCAACACGGTCGTACGGCCTAAGAAGAAGAAGAAAAAAATTATATCGGATGATCCGTTGGTCTGATGGCGAGTTTAGCACAAAATTCTCATTTTAACAAAAATAGTTATATCAAGACTGTTTACATACAATCTCTCTCTCTCTCTCTCTCTCTCTCTCTCTCTCTCTCTCTCTCTCTCTCTCTCTCTCTCTCTCTCTCTCTCTCTCTCTCTCTCTCTCTCTTGGTGGCATAGTGAATAGTTAATGGAAATGTTCAAAAGCCTGAGTGACATTACAAGTATTATAATCATATTACGCTAAATACAAATCAGACCATAAACATTGGATTTAAACTAAAAACTTAATAATTACCTATTCAGGCTATAGTAAATATGGGCATGGAATTTCTCTTGACTGTATAAAGTTGCAAGTCGTAAGATAACTGCAGTTTTGCAACCACAGGGGCAATTCCAAATCCTGCTAGCCATTCTTGACTGTTATGGGTTTCAGAGCCGATGGAAGAAGGTGAATGGGTGTCCGGTGGATGGGCGGGGCAAAATTTTGTCAAAAGGTGTTTACATTGCTTACGTAATGAATGTTTTCGACTCTTGGCTCCTTATCACTGGCCATGGCGTCGGCTAGATCATTTTTACTCTATAAAAATTAAAACTATCGGGTTTAGGTTATTGAAAATGCTGACAAAATTTGTGTGTGGTTGTAAAATATACATATGTCAACTTTCAGCTACATCCGATGCCTTGATAAGGAGCAAAGTCCAAAAAACCGTGTTACAGAGGCCCTGAGTCTCATAGTAGTCTTTTAGATCCTTTGGTATCTTATAATCCTGACTATTTAATTGTATATCTGGGAGGTAATGACTTAAAAGCTGACATAGACTTATCCTTAGTCAAAGAAAATTGCAGAGCATTTTATATCTTAGTTCGTGAAAAAACTACCAGATACTTGCCTTATTGCCTCGCAAGTAGAGCTGAGGTTTCATGTGAACAAGAATAGGTTTGATGCCCCTCTTACAGAACACTATAAATTACTTAGACGCTATTTCAATAAGTTTGTACTAGGTTTAAAGTGTAAAGATTTTCTGTTTAGGGTGGAAAGCCAGGGGAGATTAGATAACCAGAGGTTGTATAGAGATTCGGTACATTTAAATACAGTAGGTTTAAATCATCTATTTAAATTGATGAAAGATTGTTTAAGGTTTTGTTACAGAAAAAATAAAAGTTTGTAATCATGTCTAATTTGTCTCTTTTAATCAATAGTCGGAAATATATCCGAGGACAAGTGACAAAGTATTATAACAATAAGATTTCACTCCAAACTAAAACCACCTCTGAGAAACATGTCCTCAAAGCTAAGTTTAAATCGTATCTTGATGACTTGAGGGACCATGATAGCAAAATTCAAGCCTTGATATGGCAAGAGGAAGAAAGTAGTGATAAACTTACAGTGGAATTGGCAAATTGTGAATCTTATATTGATAAACTCAATGAAATGTTAGCCTTCCTTGAAGATACTGTCTCTTTCACTTCTAGTACCTTAGATGCTGCAAGGAGTTTGCTTAAGAGTCCTACTGCTCCCCTTCCTCCTTTCAGTAGCATTGAAGGGGAAAATATAAACAAATTCTTAACAGAATTTGAGGATACCACTGGCTCCTTTCAGCTTAAGGATAGGGATAAGTTGTTGTTGTTAAAGCAACAAGTTTCGGGGCGTGCTTCCGTTTTGTTGAGTTCACTTGAAGTGGATAAACAGACTTATAATGATGCCAAGGAACTTTTGTTAGCAGCTTTGGCTTCTGGTTCGCTGCAGAAACTCAATACTATTAAACAAATAGCAGAGATGAGATTAACGTACAGCACAGATCCATTTTCCTATATTAGTCAGATGAAAAACTGTATTGAATCTGTTAAGTTGCAAAAAATTGAAACTAATGACTTTTTGAATTATTTCTTTTGGCAAGGTTTGAATGATACTTTCAAAAATCAGTTGACTATCATAACAAATAAGACCAGACCTTCATTGGATGAAATAAAGGATAAATTTTTTGAGGCAGCAGAACGATATTCATTAGCTACCCAGAATTTCCATTCAAAGAATCATTCTAAAGGTTTTAATATCAAATCTTCAACAACAAATTTGGCTACTAATGTCAATTTTAGCAAGACTAACGGGCCTTCAGTTAAGTGTACTTTATGTGCTTTAGACAAGGAAAGAGACTCTTCTCATCCTATCTATAAGTGTAAGTATTATGATAGTCCAAAGGCCAAAGTTGACAAATTGAAGGAAATTGGAGGATGTTTAAAGTGCGCTAAAGCCAATCATTCCACCGAATCTTGTAATTTTGTTTTTCGAAAGAAATGTTTTCATTGTGGAAAATGGCATTTTACCTATCTGTGTATAAATGGAAATGAAGAAAGGAGTTTACTGGGTGCCACCAATAAAATCGAAGCAACCCCTGTTACCTCTCAGAGTCAAAAAGTGTCCAAAAAAGGGAAAAACTGTAAATCTGCTCCCAACGAGGAGGTTTCTAGTGGCATGATTCTATCAGTAGGTGCTTTACGGACTACCAGTACAGAGTCAATTTTGCCTACTTTTACTTGTTACCTAAGTAACCGGGTCGAGATTAGGTGTCTTGTAGACAGTGGTTGCCAGACTAATTTTATTACGGAAGCTGTAGCCAATACTAGTAATCTCAAGGTGTTAAAAGAAAGGGTACATTTGACTGTTAACGGTTTTAACTCGAGTAAGCAGTATGTAACTAAGCTTGTGGAAGTAGAGGTAGAGATAGGTAAGGAAAGGTTCAAGATTGAAGCACTTTGTGTACCATCTATTGATATAAATTTGAAACTTCCACAGCTTTCTAGGATTACAACTGCGTTTATTGAGAAAGGCTATGTCTTGGCAGACAATCAATTGTTAAACCATCAGGAGGAGATCAATAACATTGATTTCATATTAGGTACAAATTCTATGTATTGTCTTTTGAGCTCAATGGTAAATTTTGGTCAGCCGATTCCCTCTGTCTATAGTCAATGTGCTCTAGGGGTTATGCTATTGGGTAATCTGCAGAACACTATTTCTAATTTGAAATACTTACCTGATTTAAATTATGCCTCATACAATGGTAATAATTCGGACATTTCTACTTATTTGTCTGTAGAGTCTTCTGTTGTCTATGTAGGCTTTGGTTCAAGCATCTTGTGTGATTATTCAAACTTTATGGAAGAGGAGGTAACTCTTGATGTTGAATCAAATTTTGCAGTGTTGAAAGATGATGGAAGTATTTCGGAGACTGAATTGAATAAAGCTGCAAACGAAGTTCTCATGAAATATGATGAGAAGAAGGTATTAAACTATGACCAATTAGAATTCGAAAACTGCTCTTCAGAGGTCAATGATCAACTTGTTAGATTTGCTTTGAATCATTCTGTTCGTACTGAAAAGGGCAGGATATCCATGCCTCTTTTATGGAACAGTAAAGTATCTCATCTTCTTGGTAGGAATTACAATCTTGCTAAAGCTGTGCTAAAATCTAACTTAAAAAAGTTAAGAAAGAATGAGCTTCATTTACATTTGATGGATGATGCCATTGAAGAACAAGAACAACTTGGTATAATACAGAGGATTCCAAATTTGGATCAGTATATGGAGGAACATCCTGAGCATAGTTTCTTACCGCACATGGGTGTGTTTAAACTAAACAGGGAGACCACTAAGTGTAGAGTAGTTTTTCTCTCGAATATTTGTGAAAAAGATTTGTCTAAGCCAGCTACTGTTAGTCATAATCAGAGTATACATTCTGGACCTTGTTTAAACCAAAAGATTGCTTCAGCTCTTTTACACCTGAGATTTGGGTCTAAGCTTCTATGCTTTGACATCCGGAAAGCTTTTAACCAAATAGAGCTGAATCCCTCTGATCAGAATAAATTACTATTTCTTTGGTATCGTAATGTAAAGAAAGGAGATTTTTCTCTTGTGGGGTATAAGAATGTGCGATTGAGTTTTGGATTACGATGTTCACCAACAATTTTGATGTTGAGTTTATACAAGATTTTGGTCCTGGATACTGAAGGGAATTCTGAGGAAGTTGTATGTTTGAAAAGGTTGATTTATCAATTATTTTATATGGATAATGGTGCTTTCACTTGTAGTGATTCATCAACTTTGAAATGGGCTTATCAGTTATTGCCATCTATTTTTGAGCCCTATAAGATGGAATTACAACAAATTGTTACTAATGATAGTTCACTTCAGGAGGATATTGATGCTGGTCTTGAAAACAAAACTGACAGTAAAGTCAAACTTTTAGGCTTGCAGTGGCGTAGGCAAGATGATATATTGTCAACTAGACCTATTGCTCTTGAGGGATCAGCCAATACAAAACGTTCAATTCTCAGGTCGATAGCCTCTAATTTTGATTTATATAATTTCAATGGACCAGTTTTTAACAGATCTAGAGTTTTTATGCATGGCTTACAGTGTGACAAATCACTTGGATGGGATGATCCATTGTCACAAGAACGAATGAAAGAGTGGAACTGTATTTCAAGACAAGCTAATGCAACTCCAGAAATTATGGTAGAACGGTTTGTAGGGGAAAGAGATGCATCTTATAGGATACTAGCTTGTGTTGATGCAAGTAGTCTCGTGTATGGAGCCGTACTTTATATTGAGAATATAGATACAGGTAAGGTTAGTTTTGTATTGGCCAAAAACAGAATTGTGAACACAAATTTGAAGACTAAATCAATCCCTTCCCTGGAGTTGCAGGCTATTAGTTTAGGTACAGAGATGCTTATGGAACTTTATAAAGAACTGTCTGGTCCTGCATGTGTCATTCCCATTAATATTAAAGCACTGACTTTGTATTCTGATAGTTTGGTAGCGTTAACTTGGGTAAATTCCTATGCTAGTAAACTTGATAAAATGCAGGGAAAATCCAATTTTATATTGAATAGGTTACATCGTATAAATCAGCTTTGTGAAATCTTCCCTGTGAACTTTACCTTCACAAGTGGGCAGAATAATCCTGGGGATTGCATAACTAGATGTTTATCATACAAACAACTCAAGAAAACTAACTATTTCTCAGGACCACAAATTCAGTCAAGTGATGTAGCAATAAGTCAAAATGTACTGAGTTTCACCATCCCGAATCCTTTATTCAAGATCAATGATGATAATGTTGAAAGCAAAGACGTTGGTAGTTATAATATACAGTGCAATAAACTTTCCATATCATCTGAATATCTAGTTTCTCCAAACAGATATTCTGACTTTCGCCATTTAGTGGCTGTAATTGCTAGGGTTCTGAGATGTTGGAATAAGTGGAAGGCTCGCACAAAGTTGAACAGACCAACTTGTAAGGATTTGATGGTTATTGAATTTGGGTATTACAAAGAGGCTGTTATGCACATAATTTTGAAAGATCAGCTTGTCTATTTCCCTGAAGTCTTTGATTATTTTGGGTCTGATTTGAAAAGGGTCAAGAACATACCCAATCTTGTCAGTCAGCTTAATGTTTATCTTGATCAGGTTGGAATTCTGAGGGTGAGAAGCAAATGTGATCGGTGGAAAGAGGGTGAAAGATGCTATTTCCCTATTCTTTTGCACAAGCATAGTGAGTTAACAAAGTTGATAATTCTTGATTTGCATGTAAGGCTGAAACATGCTGGATGTTATTCACTTTTAGCAGAGCTGCGGAAAGAGTTTTGGATACCTCACTATTTCTCAGTTGTTAAAAATGTCCTTAAGGATTGTGTTACGTGCAAAAGGTATAATGGTCGTTCTGTGAAACTGAATCAGTCCCCATATCGTGATGTTAGATTGCATCCTTCTGAGATTCCTTTTGGGTATGTGTACATAGATTACTTTGGTCCTTATACTGTTAAACAGGAACATAGAAAGCTAAAAGTGTGGGTTCTTTGCCTTACCTGTATTTTTACTCGAGCAGTCAATTTGAAGATTTGCGTGGATATGTCTGTTAAAGAATTCCTTCGTTCTTTTATGCTTCACACGTTTGATTATGGATTGCCACAGTTTTGTGTAAGTGACTTAGGTACACAGATAGTAGCAGGAGGTAACATCATAATGGATTTTCTTAAAGATCCTGAAACCCAGAGGCATTTTGATGAGGCTGGTGTACAATAGATAAAATTTGATCGGTATTTTAAAGGCTGCAGTCAGATGGGTTCTTTGGTAGAGATATGTATAAAGATGGTCAAACATTTGATAAATAAGTCCATTGGTACAAATGTTTTAGAATTTAGAGATTTTGAATTTGTTGTTAGTCAAACTTGTCACTTGGTGAATAAGCGACCAATTGCTTTTAAAGAGACATTAAGGGATTCGAGCAACGAGCCTGTTCCTCACCCTATCACTCCGGAAAGACTTATTCATGGCTATGATCTCTTATCCATCAATGTCATTCCTGATCTACAGCCTGATCCTGAGATTGATTTTGAATACATTCTTGGTACCACCCCGTCAGAAAGGATAAAGAATAATTATCAAAAACTAAAGGCAATCAGAAAAAATCTCATAGACAATTATCATTCGGAGTTTTTAGCTACCCTAATAAAACAGGCAGTTGATAAGAAGGACCGATATCGTCCTTGTCATCATCAGCATCTTAATGTAGGTGATATTGTTTTAATCAAAGAGACTCATGTAAAACCCCTTAACTATCCTATGGGAAAAATTACAGAGGTAATTAAGAATTCAAGTGGTGAGGTGACTAATGCTATCGTTTTGAAAGGTAAAACAAATGAGCTGGTGAAAAGGCATATAACCAGTCTCATCCCTCTTTTAAAACCCGATATTGCTGAAGAGATCAATCCTTCAGTTAATGAGGAATTAGATGCCAAACCTAAATTTAGAGGAAGGTCAAGGAGAAGGGCAGCAGTCGAGTCAGAGAAAAGGACTAGGCATGTGCTCCAAAACTGAGATGGTTTGATAACTTTGTAAATATGTAATTGTAAATATGCATGTTTTCATTTAAAATTCAACTTTTTACATGTTTTGTAAAAAGACTGAATCCCTTCCCTGGAGTGTTGAAAATGATGTAAAATTATTACATTACTTATGTTTTTCTTCTATTTATCATTGTTCTTATATAATGCGTTCTTAAAGGTTTAATATTTGGTTTAATTATTGTTAATTGGAATAATGTAATCATTAGTATAATTTAGTAAATTTAATTGAGTTTTTCTATGTTTACTTCGAGCTTATAAAGGGAATAAGTAATTATATTTTCGTTGTGACGGTAAACACCTTTTAAGTCTCGAAGGTATAACAACTGTTAACGAGCAGTTACTACTGTTTGTTTTTGTTT
>NW_027171087.1:17500-22887 GCF_036898095.1 Palaemon carinicauda
CGGCCGGTCTCCCAGTAGAGCTGGGACAGGCCCTCTCTTCTATTGTTGGAATGATCCAACAAATGCAGAAGGAAAATCAGGAGAAGGCGGCTGCAATGGAACTGCGAATGCAGTGCCTTGCAGAATCACATGGGCCCCAGAAAAAGCTCAATGTGAAAGACCTTCCCTTGTGCTCAGATGCTAACCCATGGAGGTATGCTGAGCACATGCCGATGACGACTGCAATGATCGTCATCTCAGATAAGCTGGGCTCAGTTCCCCTGGAGGGTGGAATTCTGGCCCAGCAAGGCATCATATCCGGACTGTTATGTCCGGCTGAGGAAGGAACCAGCTTCAAAGGAGGAGACAGAGCCGAAGGAGGTCATAGTGATGGACCATGCTAAGGCTCAAGCTCTACTTTCATCCTCGATGAAAGAGAGGGGCTTCTCTAACTCAAAGGTAGCTGCATTGAATAGGAAGCTCCCTTCCTTTGTGTCCTCGCCTACTAGAGCCTTCCCCCTTTTACAGAAAGGGTTTCTGGCTGTACTAAAAGCAATCGAGGCCGGCAAGTCTTGCCCCTCCCTAGAGGAGTGTAAACCCTTGTCGCTGGCCCTGCCTATGGACCACAAAGACTGGAAAGACGTCCATCTTACGTTCTCAGTGGGAAAGTTGGAGGCTGATATTGCTGGACGTCAGTTCGGCAAGGACCTCCCTAAGCTGTCTGACTTTCTTTTGCGAAGTGAGTTCGATACAAAAGAAAGACTGACTGCCTCAATGTCTCTTCAGACTACTCTCGAGACGATGGCAAGTGACCCCAAGGTCCATGAAATGTTCATGGTAGTGGCCAAGCCTCATCTGGCCACAGTGACGAAGGACCTTTATGGCTTCGTCAAGGCAAGGAGAGCTTGTAGGGAGTTCGTGTTTACCTCGGCTACGGTGAGGCACGAGCTAAAGAAACTAATCTCCTCCAACATTTGGGGAAAAGACCTTTTTCCCTACCGACTTGGTCAAAGAAGTTGTTGATAAAGCCGCCTTGGAGAATAGAAACCTTCTCCAGAAGTGGGGCCTGGCTATCAAAAGAAAGTCTTCCCCGGATGAGGGTCCTCAACCAAAGAGGAAGACTATGAGGACTAGGCTACCGTCTCGGCCAGCCAAGCCTCTTAGACAGCAACAGCAACTGCAATTGCCATTGCCCCCAGTGCCCCAGATCGTGGCACAAACCACGACCACCTTCCAGTGGGTACCCCAGGCCGTGTCGACACAGTCCACGGCATTCACCCCAGCGTTCGAAGGGCAATCTACTTCCTTTCGAGCAAAGCCTTGAGGAGCAGCCAGAGGCTCGTCTAGACGCCCCTCAAGGGGAAGGGGATTCAGGGGTGGTCGTGGTCAGGAAGGCAAGACCTCAGGACGGCAGTCCAAGTGAGGTGATACCGGTAGGAGGGAGACTTCTGAAATTTCGGGATCGGTGGACCTTCGATCCCTGGGCCCACAGCCTACTCAAGAATGGACTGGGCGGGAGCTGGTACAGCACTCCACCCCCGTACCGTCGGTTTTTCCAACACTCCACCCCCGTTATGGAGGAGTACGTTCAAGAACGGTTGGAGAAAAAGGGTGAAGCCCATCAATTTCTAAGGGAGGCTGTTTTGTGTTCCCAAGAAAGACTCGGAAAAGCTCAGAGTCATTCTGGACTTGTCGCCACTTAACAAGTTCATTGTGAATTGCAAATTCAAAATGTTAACACTGCAACACATAAGGACCTTACTGCCCAAGAGGGCATATTCCGTCTCTATAGACTTGTCAGACGCCTACTGGCACATTCCAATTAGCCATCGACTCTCCCCCTACCTAGGGTTTAGGCTACAACGAAGACTATACGCCTTCGGAGCCATGCCATTCGGGCTAAACATAACTCCAAGGATTTTTACGAAGCTTGCGAGCGTAGCTCTCAAACAATTTTGCCTAAAGGGAATTCAGGTAGTAGCCTACCTGGACGACTGGTTGGTGTGGGCAGCATCCGAGACAGAATGCTTGCAAGCTTCCAGTCAAGTGATCCAGTTCCTAGAGTACCTAGGCTTCAAGATCAACAGAAAAAGTCTCGACTTTCTCCATCTCAAAAGTTCCAGTGGCTAAGATCCACTGGGACCTTTTGTCACACCATTTCTCCACCCCGGCGAAGAAAAGGAAGGAGATAGCGGGTTCTGTCAAGAGACTTCAAGATTCCGAAAGGATATCAAGACACGAGCAGGAGAGAGTACTGCGCTCTCTCCAGTTTGCTTCGGTGACAGACCCAGTGCTAAGAGCACAGCTAAAGGATGCAATCGGAGTTTGGAGAAGTTATGCGTCAAACGCGTGAAGAGATCTGAGAAGACCAGCCGCTTCGGTTAAGTACTCTTCTCAGGTCTTGGTCCTAAGCCAGACATCTAAAGAAGTCAGGTTCTTCTTCAGCCACCTCCCCCGTCGGTGACGATTCACTCAGAAGCCTCGAAGGAGGGATGGGGAGGTCACTCTCATCGGAAAAAAGTCCAGGGGACTTGGTCCAGGCTATTCAAGACCTTTCTCATAAAACTTTCTAGAAGCTAGGGCAGTGCTCCTTACCTTAAAGAAAGTCTCCCCGCGTCATTCGTTCCACATAAAGTGGTAATAGACAGCGAGGTAGTTGTGAGATACTTGAATCGACAAGGATCGAGGTCACCACCTCTCAACCAGGTGATGTTGGCAGTCTTCCGATTGGCGGAAAAGAAGAAGTGGTACCTGTCGGCAGTTCACCTTCAAGGAGTCCGCAATGTGACAGCGGACGCTCTATCCAGGTTCACACCGATATAGTCGGAATGGTCCTTAGACGCAGGATCATTCTCCTTCATTCTGAATCAGTCCCAGAACTGCAGATAGACCTCTTTACGACGAAAGACAACAAGAAGTTGCCCCTGTACGTGCCCCGTACGAGGACCCCTTAGCGGAAGCAGTGGACGCGATGTCCCTCGACTGGAACAGATGGTCCAAGATTTATCTGTTCCCTCCTCACAACCTTCTGTTGAGGGTCCTTAACAAACTGAGATCCTTCAAAGGGTAGCGGCAATAGTGGCCCACAAGTGGCCGAACAGCGTGTGGTTCCTCCTGGCATTGGAACTGTAGCTGAAGTTTGTACCACTACCAGATCCAGTTCTGACCCAGCGAGTCCAGAAGTCAACTGTCTGCGCTTCATTACAGAAAACCCGGACCCTGCAGTTCATGATTTTCTCTCCCTAGCGGTGAGAAAGCGTTTCGGGATTTCGAAAGCCAGTATAGACTTCCTTGAGGAATATAAATGCAAATCTACTAGAAGGCAATATGAGTCATCTTGGAGAAAATGGGTGGCCTTTTGTCAAGGCGAAGATTCCGCAGGAGATCTTGACAGACTTATGCTTATCTTTTTTCCCCACCTCCATGGTCAAGGGTTGGCAGCGAACACGATTTCAGCGTGTAAGTCTGCTTTGACAAGACCCATTCTATATGCCTTCCAGGTCGACCTAGGTAACGAGATCTTTAATAAAGTCCCGAAAGCCTGTGCTAGGCTCAGACCTTCAGCACCTCCAAAGCCCATTTCATGGTCTTTAGACAAGTTCTTCATTTCACTTCTCTGTTGAGCAATGAAGAGTGTGCATTAAAGGATTTGACACAAAAAGTTATTTTCCTACTTTGCACTCGCGTCCGGGGCCAGGGTTAGTGAGATTGTAGCCTCTCGAGAGAGGCAGGTCGTGTTCAGTTCCTGGATGGGGAAGAACTGAACCTGTTTCCGGATCCTACGTTTCTCGCCAAGAATGAGTTACCCACCAACAGGTGGGGTCCCTGGAGAATCTGCCCTCTGAAAGAAGATGCATCTCTATGTCCAGTAGAATGCCTAAAGGTCTATCTTCATAGAACTTCAGACTTCAAGGGTGGTCAACTATTCAGGGGAGAAACATCAGGCTCAAATTTATCTCTGAATCAACTCAGAGCGAAAATCACATATTTTATTCGCAGAGCGGATCCTGACAATACACCCGCAGGTCACGATCCGAGGAAAGTTGCCTCATTCTTAAATTTCTTTAATTGTATGGATTTTTAACATCTCCGTTCATACACTGGCTGGAAGTCTTCCAGAGTGTTCTTTCGCCACTATGCGAAGCAAGTAGAGGAACTAAAAGAGATCTGTGGTAGCAGTGGGTCGCGGTGTTAACCCTACTGTTTAACTGCGAGGAACAGTGGTCTTAATTGGGACGATTAATTCCAGGTTGAGTGTGTAGTTACATACTGTACTACAAACTAAGTGAGGGCACTGTGTTGCCCATCCAGACTGTTCCATTTCCGAAGGTGAACCTAGCATAAGTGCAGACATGTGTGCCGAGCGTTTCTAACGCTAATGTCATTGATTTGTAATACAGGCTTTTATGACTTTGATACCTCGGTATCTTAAAAGTGGCATTTAATGTTTTTTCTTTCAGACAAACAAGCTCTGTTTACTATCATACTTATGCTTAAAGTTTTGGGTTATCCTCTTCTTATATATATATATATATATATATATATATATATATATATATATATATATATATATATATATATATATATATATATATATATATATATATATATATATATATATATATATATATATATATATATATATATATATATATATATATATATATATATATATATATATATATATATATATATATATATATATATATAATTGTGGTTACCCTGTCTATTTATTGCCTGTCAATAATCTGGTTCTTGAGAACCTTGCGTCTCCTTCACCTGTGTAAATTTATTGGTATAATTGAGCATTCATTCTATGTACCTTATCTGGGATAATTCTAATAGAATTGTTCCTTTATGCAAGCTATGTTGCATTGGTTTTCCTCCTATGCGGATATAAAACCTTTGTCCAACACAAGTATTTTGCGGAAAACTGGTCGATATTTCATATTGACGCAGTGGTCCTTTACAAACTATGCTTTACTTAATATAGGGCGAGACCACTATATTAGCTTGCCTGGTATTCATACATAGATATATATACTCTTCGAGACTTTTCCAGAGTCTAGTAGGACTCTTCCCTGTAGGGGGCAGGAAGCTCTAACATAGTTTATAGTTAGTTGAAAAGATGTATAACGGTAACATCTTAGGTCTCTAGGTCTAGTCGACCGGGAAAAAATTACCTCCGGGGAGTACGGCACGTTCTGAGAATCCACAGATACAGTAATGCTCTGGTACACTTCCATCAGGATGACATGGCTTGAGCCCAAAAAACGGATTTTGAGCGAAGCGAAAAATCTATTTTTGGGTGAGATGGCCATGTCGTCCTGATGGACCCCGCCCTTGCCTTTCTAAGAAAGGGCTGTAGGACCCCTCCCTACATACAGTATCTGTAGCACCTCGTGTAC
>NW_027171088.1:10000-12500 GCF_036898095.1 Palaemon carinicauda
GTGGGTTTGGTATACACTGTGGTCCGAAATCCATTCTCCGTCGAGGTGACTAGGACATCCAGGAACGGGAGGCGATTATCTTGGCTGTGTTCGAGGGTGAAACGGAGTACACTATGGTCCTCAAACATCCTCCTCAAAGTCTCGATTTCATCACATGATCTTGCTTTCACAAAGGTATCGTCTATGTACCTAAAGTACAGAAAGGGGCATTCTACACGGGAGAACACTCTCTCTTCTACAATTCCCATGTAAAAATTCGCGAATAGGACTCCCAGGGGTGAGCCCATCGCTACACCATCCTTCTGTAAGTAGGTAAGTCGGAGTAGGGCATTGACTTATAATGGGGCGTAGGGGGTTGCCCTGCTTGTGGGTTTTCACATTGCCATAAAGGTAGCCCGGCCAGAAATCCCCTGAAATAACTGGTAGGTGCATGGCATTGGTTGCTGCATTCACGGCCTCGATGGTTTTGTTAGCCTCTTTCTTGATTTCTTCGATAGGGTTTCTAGTGAGGCGCACAAATTTTGAGGAATCAGCCAAGATGTCGTCGAGTTTCTTGTGGTATTCCTCTGTGTCAATAAGCACAAAGGCAGCAGTCTTGTCTGCCCTACGAACAGTAACACCAGCAACCTGCTTAAGTTCCTTAGCAGCTGCCTTCATATCCTGGGTGACGATACCACTGGTGTAACGACCCCTCTCAGTGAGGGCCTCAGCAAGAAGCAAGGGCTGGAGGGCATCAGTAGTCCGCAGGGTGCCACGATCTTGAAGGGCGAGGATTGAGTCAAGTAGCAGCTCGACCTCGAGGCGTTTATCAGTGGGCCTTGGCCTGGTCACGTAGTGGCAGTTGAGGCCCATCTTGAGGATTTGTTCCTGTGCAGGAGTCGGGGTATACCCCGAGATATTGATGTACTCCTGGCGTTCCTGTGGTATGCGAAGTTTGCCACCGTTGAGGTTGATCAATTTCTTCAGGATGGTGCGGGTCCTCTTCTGCATGTCTCTCTTCTTAAGGAGAGAGACATGCAGAAGAGGACCCGCACCATCCTGAAGAAATTGATCAACCTCAACGGTGGCAAACTTCGCATACCACAGGAACGCCAGGAGTACATCAATATCTCGGGGTATACCCCGACTCCTGCACAGGAACAAATCCTCAAGATGGGCCTCAACTGCCACTACGTGACCAGGCCAAGGCCCACTGATAAACGCCTCGAGGTCGAGCTGCTACTTGACTCAATCCTCGCCCTTCAAGATCGTGGCACCCTGCGGACTACTGATGCCCTCCAGCCCTTGCTTCTTGCTGAGGCCCTCACTGAGAGGGGTCGTTACACCAGTGGTATCGTCACCCAGGATATGAAGGCAGCTGCTAAGGAACTTAAGCAGGTTGCTGGTGTTACTGTTCGTAGGGCAGACAAGACTGCTGCCTTTGTGCTTATTGACACAGAGGAATACCACAAGAAACTCGACGACATCTTGGCTGATTCCTCAAAATTTGTGCGCCTCACTAGAAACCCTATCGAAGAAATCAAGAAAGAGGCTAACAAAACCATCGAGGCCGTGAATGCAGCAACCAATGCCATGCACCTACCAGTTATTTCAGGGGATTTCTGGCCGGGCTACCTTTATGGCAATGTGAAAACCCACAAGCAGGGCAACCCCCTACGCCCCATTATAAGTCAATGCCCTACTCCGACTTACCAGCTTGCCAAACGACTGAATGCCATCCTGACGCCCTACATTCCAAATCGTTACTGTGTAGCTTCATCCACTGAATTCCTGGATAAAATTAAGGACTCTACGTGTGATGGAGTTATTGCATCGATGGATGTAGAGTCTTTATTCACAAACGTGCCTGTGGACGAAACCATAGACCTTATCGCTGATAGAGTCTATAGGGACGACTCTACACCATCTCTGAACATCCCTGAACCAGCCCTTCGGACCCTCCTAGCCATCTGTACGAAGAGGGCCCCCTTTACCACCCATCGAGGGCATACCTACTTACAGAAGGATGGTGTAGCGATGGGCTCACCCCTGGGAGTCCTATTCGCGAATTTTTACATGGGAATTGTAGAAGAGAGAGTGTTCTCCCGTGTAGAATGCCCCTTTCTGTACTTTAGGTACATAGACGATACCTTTGTGAAAGCAAGATCATGTGATGAAATCGAGACTTTGAGGAGGATGTTTGAGGACCATAGTGTACTCCGTTTCACCCTCGAACACAGCCAAGATAATCGCCTCCCGTTCCTGGATGTCCTAGTCACCTCGACGGAGAATGGATTTCGGACCACAGTGTATACCAAACCCACAAACCTAGGCATGTGCTTGAATGGAGACAGTGAGTGCCCCACCCGATATAAGAGTTCTACCATCAAGGCTTACGTCAGGAGGGCCCTGTCGCACTGTTCCACATGGTGCGACACACACAAGGAACTGGACCGAATATCTCAAGTACTTGTCAACAATGGATTCTCCAATAAGCACGTCCAAAAGGAAGTCAGGAAAG
>NW_027171091.1:0-20000 GCF_036898095.1 Palaemon carinicauda
TTGTTTTGCTTCTAAACACATTGAGCTGAAGGGCTACTCTCTCTCTCTCTCTCTCTCTCTCTCTCTCTCTCTCTCTCTCTGTTGTATTACAATTGATAGGCTCTTTTTTATTGATTCAAGCTACAGTATTTCTTTGTAAACAGAAGGTATGAAATTTGTGATTAACATCTACATGCTGTAAAAGAGAGAGAGAGAGAGAGAGAGAGAGAGAGAGAGAGAGAGCGCGCGCACTTAAACTGACAAACTTTTGAATAATGGAGTGTGTTCATAAAGGCGATTGTTAATTTAGCATGAATTTATCTAGAAATCATGAAATTAATCTCAAAACAACATTTCTTGCACAAATAGACTGAATTTTTATTGAAATTACAATCGTGTTAGCTGGTAAGATTCATTATTTTAGAAAATAAAACTATTTATTTTTGTATTTTTTTGAGTTTTTATACTGCAGTATCTTTGATAGTAGGTTTATCATTTGTTTTAAAGAGGGCTCATCCATTATTTTTTCTTGTTATTGTTATGGATGTACAAGGTAGGGGGGGCCTAACATGTTTGTAAATCAATCTTGCTGAGCTCAGTATCTGCCTTATCTAGATGTGTGTGCATCGTCCTTTCGTCCCATAGCCATCGGCTTTCTTTTTCCACTGAATTTAATGTTTACGTCTAGCTGTCCAATTGGTGTCAGGTTGAGCACATTCTGGTGCACACACCTCAACTCTTCTAGGACGCTCCAAAATCAAACCATTGTTCTCTAGTCTCGGGTAATGCCATAGCCTCTGTACCTTGGTCTTCCACTGTCTTGGGGTAGAGTTCTCTTGCTTGAGGGTACACTCGGGCACACTATTCTATCTTATTTCTCTTCCTCTTGTTTTTTTTTTAAGTTTTATAGTTTATATATGAAATATTATTCTAATGCTGTGACTGTTCTTGAAATATTTTATTTTAGTTTTTAATTACTTTTCTTATTTCCTCATTTCCTTTCCTCACTGGGCTATTTTCCCCTATGACTTATTGCATTCTGCTTCCCCAACTAGGGTTGTAGCTTAGCAAGTAATAATAATAATAATAATAGTACATTTTCAGAATTCCCTAAGTCAAATTGAATATTTGTTGATTCCAAGTACATATTTAGTATTTCAAATCTTGATTCTAAAGTCTCCTTTAACACCAATGCTTTCGATTTTCATCTAATGAATTTTAGAATCCTTTTGGTTATTGGGACTCTCTCTCTCTCTCTCTCTCTCTCTCTCTCTCTCTCTCTCTCTCTTTCTCTCTCTCTCTCTCATGAAGAAACTGTAAATTGGTGTTTTACTCTAAATTCCAATATACGTAACCTGGCAAATGAGTTGTGGTGGCCGATGTGGTAACATCCTTGCCTGGTGATCGCCAGACTGGGGTTCGAGTCCCCCTCAAACTTGTTAGTTCTTTTGGTCGTTGTAACATCACCATCCTTGTGAGCTAAGGATTTGGGTGTATGGGGGTGTCTATAGGCCTATCTGCTGACTCATCAGCAGCCATTGGCTGGCCCTAATTGTTCCTAGCTTGGGTGGAGAGGGGGCTTGAGCGCTTATCATAATGTATTATATGATGAATCTCTAGGCTTATGTCTTGCTTGATAGGGTATAATCACTCTCCCTTGCCTCTGCCATTCATGTGTGGCCTTCAAACTTTTAAACCTCTGGAAAGGTTTCGTGTTTGTTTCGCTGATAATATTTCTGAAGTAAATTCTGTATATCTGAGGTATATTTCACCACGGCTAACAAAGAAGTATTATAATTTATGGGGGATAATGAAGCTAAATTGTTGCACATGCCGTTAGGAATCTGGCTCCTGCGAGATGTGATTTGTTTTCTTGTTAATTAGGTTTTATGTGATGGTCCCAATTGTATTGAATTTCTGATAACTCTCGTATAGTCTGGAGATTCCATGAAATATGTCTTATATAACTTCCATTTAAACGACACTAGAAAGTAGTTATCACAGGTTTAAATTACGCATTTAGTCTCGATAATGAAGAGAGACTGATATCTTTTGTTTTAATCTATTATCCATAATTTTTTCTCCTAAACATATCAACGTGCTCAATGGTGTATACTCTCTCTCTCTCTCTCTAATGTATTATGTCTTGTACCGACCAATGTGTAGTCAGTGTGATAGATCACTTCATGGTACATTGTTCACATTAATAGATTCTTATAGCCATCATGTTGGTACCTGGCGATAGAAAATTGAAAATAATAATCGTTTTTGTAAACTAGTTTGTGTTTTATAAAACGATGGTATCTGTTTTAATTACAGTATCTTTAGATTTTAGTTCCGGGAACGTTATTATTATTATTATTATTATTATTATTATTATTATTATTAAGTTGACGGGTTACAAAAATCGACTGGTTCAGTTTTTGCTTTCTAGATTTTTGGCTATTTTATTTTTCCAGATGGTAGAACATCAAATGGCATTTCTCTATTTTTAACAATTATCTTTATTATCGTCATGATCAGCAGAGCTTTATTAGTCAGGGCCACCCATACTAGGTTGGTTTGCTATGAACGATCAGATTAAAATATCTCGCTATCATCAATCCGCTCTGGCCAGTGTGGTGATGAAAACTGGGCAAACCCTAATAAATTATTTCTAAGGCCTTTGTCCTGCAGTGGACTAGAAATGACTGCATTTGTTATTGTTAAAAGATCAAAAGATGAATGATCTGTTCTCGGTATTAGTCTAATCATGAAGTCTCTCTCTCTCTCTCTCTCTCTCCTCGCTTGCCTCATTCCCGTTTCCTTAATTTCATCTTGCAGTTACTTTATTGTGTAGCTATTGGGTTTTCTTTACTTGCACTCGACTTTAAATCAAACGTCAATTCTAAAACCAGATATTTCAAAATGCAATTCAAAGGTTAGCTGTTACATAATGGTTTCGAGTGTTTTTACCGATGAAATTCAGAACCTCTCAGCGTTTAGGGCCTCTCTCTCTCTCTCTCTCTCTCTCTCTCTCACTCTCTCTCACTCTCTCACTCTCTCACTCTCTCTCTCTCTCTCTCTCTCTCTCTCTCTCTGACACTTCTACCACTGTGTTGTAGTCCATAATAATGTAGGTTTTTCAATTAATGTAAAGGACACTCGAAATTATCATGTTTATTTTTGTGGGAGATGGGTGTTGCATCCTTATTGGTCAACATATCCCACAATTTATTTACTTTTATCACACTCACAATCCTGTTATCCATATACAATCTACTCCCCCACTTCGTTAGTCTACTTTCCATGGGCGTCCCTTCTCGGTTGTGATGATTGAAGATTTGCAGTTTCGCTGATGTATCTGGGATTAAAGTGTCGACAATTGGATAATTGAAAGCAATGTCGCAGCATTTATCTAGCGTGTTCCCCCTTGTTAGGTTTGTTTATGCAGACAGTGCTTCGTCTATAGCGGGGTTTACACGGGCGAGCAGCTCGTCGAGCCTGGCTCGACAACCCTGTGTTTGGATTGATGTTCGAGCGTGTAAACGGGGTATTAGGTTGTCGAGCGCGCTCGTCGAGCCGCTCGATGAAAGTCAGGCTCATCTTGACTTTTGTGGGCGGAGCTATATTGTTTGACGAGCGGTGTGAACGGGTGTCGAGCATCGAACCTCAGTTGTTATTCAAACCTGCTAGAGGAAACATCATCAAAGAAATGCATAATTGCTGCCATTAATGAAAGTAAGAATGAGAAGGAAGTCGTACTTGATTTCATACATGCATATCGAGCTCATCCAGCTTTATGGAAAGTTAAATCAAAAGACTATTCCAATAAAGTAGCCAGAAACAAAGGAATAGCGGACACTCAGTCTTTCATGTGGAGTTATGGCCTTCCTCATAGTAATGAAAGGGCTGACACGATTCGGTAGATCAATGTACGTGTCTTCATCCATACGCAAATAATTGGGCCAGTCATCAGGCTCTAATTTTAAAGCAACAAGCAAGTTGGTATATGAAAATTTCTCTCTCTTTGATTTTTTTTCCTTCTTAGTGCTACTGCTAAAGCAATGGCTATCAAATCGTCCTGGTCGAGAGACATGTTGACGTTGTTTTAGCACGAGGCACACTGAGGCTCGATGTACTGTCTGAAAGCTCTTCGAGCCGTTCTACAAGTAGGTTCGACAACCGGGCTCGACGAGCTGCTCGGCCGTGTAAACCCCGCTTATGTGACTCGCCTTAGAAGAATCTCGGATTTTAGGGTTGTGGTGCCCTATTGGAAACATCCCTGTGTGACGATCGTCTGACTTGGGGTTCTACACCCGCTCAGGCTTGATAGTTAGTGTCTTTAACCTCGCCATCCTTGTGAGTTAAGAAAGAGGTTTTTAGGGATGGCTATATAAGGCTATAGGTCTACCTGCTTAGTCACCAGCAACCATTGCATGGCCCTCCCTGGTCCTAGCTTGTGTGGGAAGGGGGCTTTGGGGTCTTTGGCGGTAATCATTTGTACGTATTGTCAGTCTCCAGTGCATTGTCAATGTCCCTTGTCTCTGTCCTTCATGAGCTGCCTTTAAACTTTAGAAAAAGGAGAAATTTAGTGTACCTTGAGTAAACTCAATGTAAGCACTGATGCAACTCTCTCTCTCTCTCTCTCTCTCTCTCTCTCTCTCTCTCTCTCTAAATGGCTGACTTTTTAATTGCAATATATTTATTTATAGATGGTTTGTATTAGTAACAGATAAAAAGGTATTAGAATTTGTGGAATAATGTAGCAACATGTTTCTTCATGCTAACGTCTAGAATTAGTCAATTGCCAAATGAAAGAATCGTAATGTTTTAGTAACGTTGCAGATAACTTTGATATCAATGGGTATTTGCAAGAAATATTTCCTATTGCTATAGGCTTCCTTTAACATCCATTCAGACGCCAGTAGAAAGTATCTGCCACCACAGAGTTTAAAACACATTTAGCCTATCGTTTAGTCCATTTGCTCTCGGTGTAGGTCTACTCTTCAGGTTAACGTAATATGCCATTGCATATTTGCATGGATTCACTTGGTTAGTTTGAATAGTATTTTCTTTTACGCCTTTCCCACTTGGGAGTTCTACCACTCCCAAGGTTTGTTGTGGTTTATTGGTAATGTGTCTGTCTGGTGTTTGCCAGACGGGGGTTTGAGTCCCGCTCAGACTCGTTAGTTCCTTTGGTCGCTACAACTCGCCATCCTTGTGAGCTAAGGATGGAAGTTTTGGATGAGCCTATAGGTCTATCTGCTGAATCATCAGCAGCCATTGCCTGGCCCTCCTTGGTCCTGGTTTTGGTGGAGAAGGGGCTGGAGGAAGAGAAATTAGATAAAATAGTATGCCCGAGTGAACCCTCAAGCAAGAGAACTCTTAACTAATAAAGGAAATTGTCTTTATATATGAACAGGTATATTTCTTTCCTATTTATCATGCGTTCATGCTTTGGTCATTCGCTATATCTGTTGATTTTCTTTACCCTATCTTTGATAGAATCCGACTCTGGTATTTTGAAGGGTTGAACTAACCACACCTGATTTTGGATTAACATTAATGCGGTGGGAGTAAATATTCTCTCTCTCTCTCTCTCTCTCTCTCTCTCTCTCTCTCTCTCTGTTCCATTCAAACTAGATTTGTTTGGTTGTTTGAGGATTTAATCATTGCAGCCACTTTTGAGAAATCAAAACTAGTTCATAAGGCCTCGTAAATGATTTTCATTGATCTTTCAGAAGACTTTATTCGTGACTCCGAATAAAAGTGAATTTAAATCATTGATGCTGATAATTAGTAACAAACAAAATTCAGAACTTAGCTCCTTTTGCCATGTCTCATATTCAGTTAGATTTTGATAACACACGGCAATTGGTGTTTGGCCACACGATTGAATGATATATATATATATATTTGTATATATGTATATATATATATTTGTATATATGTATATATATATTTGTATATATGTATATATATATATATATATTTGTATATATGTATATATATATTTGTATATATGTATATATATATATATTTGTATATATGTATATATATATATATATATTTGTATATATGTATTTATATATATATATATATATATATATATTTGTATATATGTATATTTATATTTGTATATATGTATATTTATATTTGTATATATGTATATATGTATATATATATATATATATATTTGTATATATGTATATATATATTTGTATGTGTATATATATATATATATATATATATTTGTATATATGTATATATATAATATATATATATATATATATATTTGTATATATGTATATATATATTTGTATATATGTATATATATATTTGTATATATGTATATATATATTTGTATATATGTATATATATATTTGTATATATGTATATATATATTTGTATATATGTATATATATATTTGTATATATGTCACGTGTCAGCTTTCGTGATTTCTACACATTTGTATATATGTATATATATATATATATATATATTGTATATATGTATATATATATTTGTATATATGTATATATATGTATATTTATATGTGTATATATGTATGTGTATATATATATGTATGTGTATATATATATATGTATGTGTATAAATATATGTATATGTATGTATATAAATATATGTATATGTATGTATATAAATATATGTATATGTATGTATATAAATATATGTATATGTATGTATATATATATATGTATATATATATATATATATATATAAATATACATATATATGTATGGATATATGTGTGTATATGTATGTATGTATATATATATGTATATACAGTATATGTATATGTGTATGTATGTATGGATATGTGTATGTATGTATATATATGTATGTATATGTGTATATATATGTATATATGTATATATGTGTATATGTATGTATATATATATGCATATATATATGTATATATATATATATATATATATATATATATTTATATATATATATATATGTATGTATGTATGTGTATATATATGTATGTGTATATATGTATATATTATATATGTATATATATATGTATGTATGTATATATATGTATATGATATATATTTATATAATATATATATATATATATATATATATATATATTTAAAATTAACCAGTCAATTTGAGTTAATGATGTCATTTTACTAACCATTTCTTTGCGTCGCAGTTTTGTGAAATTGGTAATCGTTGATGAAATTATATTCTGTGATACCTACTCTTGTGGTTTGTAGATATGCTACGCTATTTCATTAGTTTCTCTTTAATTAAATGTTTTGAAATAGATTTGTCAACTGCCTTAGGGCGAAAGGGGCCATGTAAGGGTGTCGGGTAGAGTGGGTGGGTGCTCTCTCTCTCTCTCTCTCTCTCTCTCTCTCTCTCTCTCTCTCTCTCTCATATAATTGCGTATGTCTCGTTTTGTTGTGAACTTTACACATTTAACTCAACCTTTTCGTCCATGTGAGGGTTATGGTGGCCTATGTGATAACATCACTGACTGGTTAATGCCAGACTGGGGTTCAAGTCCAGCTAAAACTCGTTAGTTCCTTTGGTTGCTGCAACCTCACCGTCCTAGTGAGCCAAGGATGGGGTGTTTGAGGGAGCCTATAAGTATCTGCTGGGTCATCAGCGGTCATTGCCTGGCATTCCTTAGTCCTAGCTTGAGTGGAGTTTGGGCGGCGATCATATGTATATATGGTCAGTCTCTAGGGCATTGTCCTGTTCGATAGTGTAATGTCAGTGTCCCTTGCCCCTGCCATTCATGATCGGCATTTAAACCTTTAAACTGATGTTTGAGTTTGTGGTTGATATCTTGATATTATGGTAAGCAGCTCTTCTAGGAGAAGGATACTCCAAAATCAAACCATTGTTCTCTAGTCTTGGGTAGTGCCATAGCCTCTGTACCATGGTCTTCCACTGTCTTGGGTTAGAGTTCTCTTGCTTGAGGGTACACTCGAGCACACTTTTCTATCTTATTTCTCTAACTCCTGTTTTGTTAAAGTTCTTATAGTTTATATGGGAGATATTTATTTTTATATTGTTACTCTTCTTAGACTATTGTATTTTCCAATTTTCTCTTCCTCGCTGGGCTATTTTCCCTGTTGGATCCTCTGGGCTTATAGCATCCTGCTTTTCATACTAGGGTTGTAGCTTAGCTAGTGATAATAATAATAATAATAATAAGTGATTTTCAATCCGTTCAAAGGTTCAATATGTTAACGAATGTTCTCACTTCTTTTAAAATCATTTTTAAAGTCTTTCATATATTTGTACTTCGGGAAAATTGTCATTTTTCATTACTAAGTGAGACTTCTTAAAAGATGAATATTTTTTCATATCTGTTGGAGTTTTACTGCTCTTAAATTCAATAAGTAGAAGGTTGAATGTGACATGCACTGTTGTTTAGCAGATTAAGGAGCCATCCACCATTACCAGCTTTAATTTCGTCAGATATTTTTTCTTGCATTTTGTAATACTTCACTATAATTGGTGCTGGGTTTCGTTTCCAAATTTGAGAGTTTTTTCCAAACCCCAGATGTGTGCTGGGTAGTCGAAACTCTTATGTTGATTATTATTATTATTATTATTATTATTATTATTATTATTATTATTATTATTACAAGCTAAGCTGTGACTTTAGTTGGAAAGTAAGATGCTATAAGCCTAAGGGTTCCTAAAGTGAAAATAGTCCAGTGAGGAATGGAAGAGAAATAACCCTCTAAAACCTATGTTTTTATTACGGGCTTTACAAATTTCCTAGTACTGTTTTGGTATGAGGCTGATCTATGTATATTCTTTACTTATCAAATCAGGAAAGTCTCTCTCCCTCTCCCCCCCCCCTCTCTCTCTCTCTCCCTCTTCCCCCCCCTCTCTCTCTCTCTCTCTCTCTCTCTCTCTCTCTCTCTGTTGTCGAATTATCAAATTCATTAAGTATATGAAATTTAAGTTGTGAAGGCAGAAGTTAATTAATTGTTTTTCCTGGAAATTAGTATATTTATTACTTTAATGGAATAATTTAAAGTTTCAAATTAATATAAAAGGAGTTTTTTTTTCCAGTTTGGTTAGATTTCCTTCCAGTGTCTCATGAAAACTTATCCTGTCATGTTAATTAAAAACTCCTCTGTATGATTGAGATGTAATGCAAAGTAAATTAGTTGGGAATACATGAAATTATTTCATTTCCTTTTTTGTATGTTATTAAACCAATATTATAATCATGTTTTCATGATAATTAAGTCCAATTATATTACGTTTTGTTTCTTCATTGGAGTTTGTCTAATCGAATTGCTACAGATTAATGGGTTTAACAATGGTTCGGAATAAAATTTTATGTTTTTATGATTTCATGAGTTAACATTTTCATTTGATCAAGCCAGACTCTTGTCATTCTAGCAAAGATTGTTTTTTTTAATATGTATGTATGTATGTATGTATATATATATATATATATATATATATTACATATATGTATAATGTATATATATGTATAATATGTATGTATATATATATAAATATATATATATATGTATATGTATACAGTATATATACACTATGTTTAGTACATATCTATACAAACTTATCTTGTATTTATACTGCATTTTTACTATATTTGTTTATGAACTTTATATATATATATATATATATATACATATATATATATATATATATATACATATATATATATATATATATATATAATATATATATATATATATATATATAATATATATATATTACACACATATATACATATATATAAATATAGATTATACACACATATATATACACATATATAAACACGTATACATTGCTGATATTTCTCCTTGCTAACATATTTTGTTGGGTCATTATAAACAAGAATTGTAGCAACAGGATAGAAATCTGGCTTATCACATTCTCACTTACCTTGATTCTGACTCAAAAGTCTGTTATCGGCCATTCCACATTAAGCTGGGGTTTTATGATTAATATAAGTTTGTCTCATCGAGTGAAATGTTTAGGCTATAATGAATTAAAAAAAAAAACTGGATCCTTTGATAACTAGTGTTTGTTTGTGTATTAAATACAGAATTGATTTGACAGTTCTACCTGACCTTCGTATAGACATTTCAATCTCACTAGTAAGAAAGGGCCTTAGTTTGCACTGCCCGATGATACACAGTTTTTATTTCTTGACAATTTCAGAAGTTCAAAAGTGCAGCTAATACAGATCTACAGTATTTCAACGTTGATACTGATCTTGAGATATTTTATCTCTTATCATTACTTCTCACACATTTCCTTAGTCCCTTTCCTCACTGGGCTGTTTGTCCCTGATGAAGACCTTATAGCATCCTACTTCCCCAACTAGGTTTGTAGCTTTGCTGGTTATTATAATCATAACAACTCTGGCATTTCATTAACGTTTTGATGGTGGCGTTAAGGTTACTAATTTGCCTTTTTGGCCTATTTGAAACGTCCCTGGTTGACGGTCTCTGGACTGGGGTTCTAGTGTCTCTTAAACCCATTAGTTTCATGTTGTGTCTGCAATCTTATCCGTGTGAGCTATGGATGGTGGTGTTTGAAGGAGAGGTCTACCTGCTGAGTTATCAGCAGCCATTGCCTTCCCCTCCCTGGTACTAGCTTGGGTGGAGAGGGGTTGGGCATTTTCCTGCTAGTTTAGAGCATTGTTACTGTCCCTTGCATCTGCCATTCATGAGTGGCCTTTAAACTTTTAAAAACATGTCCAATTTGGACATCTTGACTTGCATGTGCCAACAATGTGGTATCATGTGTGTGTGTTTGAATCCTTGTTCAGGAATTATATCTTCATGTTAGTGATGTCCGTGTACACCCCCCCCCCCCAAGGCCAACAGTCCCCCTCCCCCTAACGGCTCTTATCATCCTTCTACTTTAATCTTGTTCCAGAGATCTCTCTTGTCTTGCAATCTTCCTAATCGGGTAGTTGAATCAAGAGAGCTTAAAAGTTCAAACTTGCAGCTAATGTTTTCATGTTGAACAGGCTGACATAGTTCTTTTTTATAGTCTATTTATTAATTATCTGTTTTAATGTTAATGTTTTTATAAAGATTTTATTTTAATATTTCATTACTACTTATATCATTTATTTCCTCATTTCCTTTCCTCACTCTGATATTTTTCCCTGTTGTAGCCTTGGACTTATAGCATCTTGCTTTTCCAATTAGGGTTGTTGCTTAGTGAGTAATACTAATAATAATAATAAAAATAATAATAATAATAATACATTTGGGGTGAAGTTGTCATTTTGAGGTAAGGGGTGAGGGAGGTGTATTTATATAGTTATATAGGGCAGTTAAGTAAAGGGCACCTTTTTACATCCCATGTACTTGTCATTTATGAAGTTTATTACGTACCAGTGGTTGACTTCTCTTCTTAAAACTCTGGAGAAGCCAGTTATATATTGTACGTATATATATATATATATATATATATTATAACGTCGTCGTTATCTTTGGCATAAGTCTTCAAACCTACTGTATATGCAATTATTCCCAATTTTCAGGACTACTATTGTTAAATTTTACTTTTAAAATAGTAAAAAAAAAAAAAAGACATAATATGAATGGTGATTTTGAATAATAATATGAATGGTGATTTTCGGTTCATAATTTTGTCCATTTGACACCAGAAAATCGTGGGATCTAAATACAGCAGTTGTTTATAGTTACTGAAAATTTTGTAATTAACATATTTGAATAGATTTTTTTTTTTTTACTTTCAATAACTTTTTATAGAATAGTGAATTATACCGGAATTAATGAAGCCAACTGTATCATGGTGTTTTCACAGTCTTGGGTTATAGTTCTCTTGTTTGAGGGTACTCTGGTACAACTATTCTCTTGTTAACTTATTCCCTTCTTCACTGGGGTATTTTCTCCAGTTGGAACCCTTGGGCTTATAGCATCCTGCTTTCTCAACTAGGGTCGTAGTTAATAGTAATCTATGGATATAAGACTTACTTTGATTTTTCTGTAATTTATCAGAATTTTCCAATGAGGCAGATCTGGTCCTTTTCTTGTTATATAGGTATTATTATTATTATTTTTATTATTATTGTTTTATTATTATTATTGTTATTATGGACCTTTTATAGAAGTTAGATCTTATACTACTCGAATCGTTGCTAGATATATATGTGTGTGTGTATATATATAAAATATATATTATATACTATATATTATATATATATATATATATATATATTATATATATATATATATATATAATATATATATATATAAAAATTTGGTTTTTTGTTTTATCTTGGAACATAATCATGGACTGAACTCTCTCTCTCTCTCTCTCTCTCTCTCTCTCTCTCTAAATTGCAGGAAATAAACCCACACCTTTATAGCTTTTTATGAATTTATAATTATATTAAATTACGTACAATTTTATTGTATATGGTGGTAAAGTCAGTTTATTTTTAGTTATTTATTGTTGAAGGTTGAGTCCCTTGTCATTATGAAAGTAATTTCATGATGGTCTCCCCAAAGTCGAGTAGAAATGGACAGATTATGTAGAGCTAATTGAAGAGTCATTCAAGTAACTGAGAATATTCACTTAAAATTAAATACAATTAAAATACAATTGTCAATATTCCTACAATGGGTAATTCTTATATTTATATATATATATATATATATATATTATATATATATATATATATATATATATAATTTCTACCCATTTTATTAGTTTACTTAGATTGATATATTGAACATGAGACCATTAGACTTCGGTGTTGTTCAGTGATCTTGTCTGCCATTGGAGAGTCGTATTTCACTAAGTTGAAACTATAGAAAACCCTTCATAGTAATTGGAAGGGTTTTTGGGGTGACAGACTTGTATTCCTGGAGTATTTGAATATGAAATTATTCTGAAGACTTCAGAGTAATGTACTTTGTATAGTGTCTTAAAGAACCTCTCATAAGTGGCCGGATGAAGTATGCTTTAAATTTTAAAACATTTTAAGCAATTTAATCAAAATAAGATCTGATGTTACAATTTAGTATCTCTGATGGTAGATAACTTGAAAAATACTGTGTTTTTCATTCAAATACACAATATGTTAAACTACATGAAGTCTAATAACTTGCTTGGTGCTGCATAACTGGGTTTTATTCGTAGAGGAAAACTATAAATTCTTAAGATAGGCACATTTGACGTTACCTTGGATGTATTTGCTAGCAAATGAACACGCTTACGCGCGCACTCACACTCACACATCACCCTCTTAAATAAATGGTACTTAATTGTCAAGCCAGGGCTGATAGTTAAGATGCAGTTAATTTTAATAGTCAGGCCTTCTTCATCATGAGGCTCAATACTACACAGTAGTATAGAAGCTTTATTCCAGCTGTTACGGAGTTGTGGAATGATCTTCCTAATCGGGTAGTTTTAATCAGTAGAACTGCAAAAGTTTAAATTTGAAGCAAATGTTTTCATGTTGACTGGCTGACATAAGTGTTTTTATAGTTTATATATTCTCATCTTTTATTTATCTACTTATTTCCTCACTGGGGTATTTTCCCCTGTTGGAGCCCTCGGGCTTATAGCATCTTGCTTTTCAACTAGGGTTGTACCTTGGCTAGTAATGATAATAAGCACATTTATCTTCTTATGGTGGGGTTGGGATAATTTTTGTTTATATGGTTTTAAAATGTTACCATATGTTAGACTAAATGTTTATATATCTTATAGATTCTGACTCATTTATTTGGAATAGTCTTTATCGTAATTTTGTGAGTTAATCCTGAGAACAACATTCGTGTGTGTCAATACTTCATTAGGTACTCTTACATTTAGATGTTTGTAAGTTAACACTTTAGAACAGCGACCCTCTCTCTCTCTCATCTGATCTGGAGATGAAATTGAATGTTTCTTTCAGATAATTTGACTGACTTGAAAGAATTTTTCTTTTACTTTTTTAGTTTAAAACAGAATCTCTCTCTCTCTCTCTCTCTCTCTCTCTCCTCTCTCTCTCGATGAAATTGGATGTCGTTTTTAGATAATTTAACTAACTGGAAAGAATATTTTTTTTTACTTAGATTTAAAACCTCTCTCTCTCTCTCTCTCTCCTCTCTCTCTCGTTCGTGTTTTAGAGGGGCTCAATGCTAGAACTCAGGTCGCATACAAGTTGTGACACGTTCGTATGGCAAGACGGGTCATGATCATGTTCAGTCCTCCAGTCTTGTGTCGTTCACTTTCAATCTGTGTGTCTGGTTTGCGTATATATGAAAGTGGAACTTCAAAACTTCAATCGAATATTTATATGTTTAACAATTTGGACATAAGTCTCTATACATAGTTTATATGACAGATCTAATTTTAGATTGTTACTGACCTTAATATGTTTTAGTTTCTTGATGCAAAACTTTTAACTTAGTTTATTTCCTATCCTCGCTGGGCTATTTTTCCATGTTGGACCCCTTTTAGGACTTATAGCATCCTGCTTTTCCAACATATGTTTATAGATTAGCTAGTTATAATACAGTTTTTATAGTTTATACATGATAGATTTATTTTAATGTTATTCTTAAACTTTTCTTATAGTATTTTTTCTTATTTCCTTTCCTCACTGAGCTGATTTACCTGTTGGAATCCTTGGGCTTAAAGCATCTTGCTTTCCAACTCCGGTTGTAGCTTAGCTGATCTGAGCTATTTGCCCTATTGGACCACTTGGATTCATAGCATCTTGCTTCTCCAACTACGGTTGTAGCTTAGCAAATAATAATGATATTAATAATAATAATAATAATAATAATAATAATAATAATATCTCTCTCCCTTATAGAAAATTTATATTATAAACAAACCAACTGTGGCTTTCTTCCTTTAAGGGCAGATTAAATTAAGGATTTATGGATCAGTTCTATACGAGTAATGATGTATTACAATGTGTGTGGTAAAAGTGTGAAATGTTCATATATGGCCTTTAGAATTTGTCAGTTGCAAGGTTTTGGAATTGTATTAGTAATATCCAAGGTTTTGGTCTGCTATTTTACTACTGACTCTGGTAATGTCCTCATAATTACAAGATAAATTCCTTATTGTTATTGACTTTAATAACTTTCGTTTAGACGACAGCAGAAAGCAGCTATCACCACAGGCTTCTATTGACATTTAGCCTCGCAGTTGAAAGAAAGATTAGGAGTCCCTTCAGGCGAGGATAACGTGCTATGTTTATGCTGGGATTGACTTGGTTATTTTGTATAGTTTTCTTTCGATTTTTGTCAACTTTTGTCCCTTCTAAACATGTGTTGCTCTGAAGCTTTTCCCACTTTGGAGTTGTAGAACTGCTAATAGTAAGCAGCTCTTCTTGGAGAAGGACACTCCAGAATCATACCATTGTTCTCTAGTCTTGGGTAGTGCCATAGCCTCTGTACCATGGTCTTCCACTGTCTTGGGTTAGTGTTCTCTTGCTTGAGGGTACGCTCGGGCACACTATTCTATCTTGTTTCTCTTCCTTTTGTTTTGTTCAAGTTGTTATAGTTTATATAGTAAATATTTATTTTAATGTTACTGTTCTTAAAATATTTTATTTTTCCTTGTTAACTTTCCTCACCGGACTATTTTCCCGGTGAGGACCCTGGGTGTATAGTATCCTGCACTTCACCATCCTTGTGAGCTAAGGATGGGGGTTTTTGGGAGCCTATAGTCTAATTTGTGAGTCATCAGTATCCATTACCTTGCCCTCCTTGGTCCTAGCTAGGGTGGTAAGGGGCTTGCCTTTGCCACTCATGAGTTACCATTAAACATTTTGGTCTTTTCCATCTGTCTTTTCATCCATCCTGCTGGCCAACTCTCTCTCCTCTCTCTCTCTCTCTCTCTCTCTCTCTCTGTATGTTGTAATGACCTTCGTATAAACATAACACGTAATGTATATGGCTTGAGTTGGCCAGTTTTTTTTTTTTTTTTTTCTTTTTTATAATTTTCTGTTTTTATTGTTATCTTACTGTTATTGTCACATCGTGGTTGTACTTCCTAAGATGCGGAAGACACACAACCGTAATCCAAAGTTTCATGTTATCCATTTCGGATATTAAAGGAATGAGTCAAACAGAAATGATGAAAAAAAAAAAGGTGTCATTAACGAAGTAGTCAAATTACTTTTGGGCTATAATCCACCTCTGGTTAATCTGCCTCCCTCAACTACGGGTTCCTGAATCCAGTCATTAAATCCTACTTCACCTCCTTCCTAGCTGCCCCTTTCACTCCATCCCTTCCAATAACCCCCTCCCCCCCCACAATCTGCCCAAAAGCAAGAAAACCTTTTTGCCACAGACCGACTTATTCTACAATCTTCAATCACTTAGCTTTTATTAGGGAATGATCTTGCTTTGAAATAGCATGATTTTTTTTTTTTTATAATTGTGCATCATTGAAAATAGTCTCGAATCTTGGTCTGTTTGGTTTTGGTTTGAAGTTATTGCATGTCTTAACTTCAGAGTATGTACAGTATGTTCTTCAGGCGATTCTTCTGACTTTGAAAAAAATTTTTATAAACAACTTAACTACCACCATGTTTATCGAGGCGGTTATAAAATTAGGTTTTGTATCTGAAATATTATATTGTATATATATATATATATATATATATAAACTGCTTTTAAAAACTTTAAAAGTTTTCCCCTCATTGAAAGTTCATTAGTAATGAAAGACAATCTTTAATTGATCGTATTTGCAGTTTCATCTAAAAATTCTCTCTCTCTCTCTCTCTCTCTCTCTCTCTCTCTCCTGAATTGAAATTTGGTTGTTATTACCAAGACAATATGACAATTTAAAGCTGGCTATAAAGTCAAGTTATGATATGATCTAATAATAATAATAATAATAATAAACAACTACTGTCTCAGTGGCGATAATTTCGTAATGAACTTCGTTAAGAACAACAGGAAAAATTCATTTAAAAATTAACGCCACTGAGGGAGCAATTACTTTCAACCAAACTTATTATTATTATTATTATTATTATTATTATTATTGTGTTGTTGTTATTGTTATTTGATGTCCATGGAACTGTTCAGGGTAACATTATTACGAAATATATAAAGCCAGTAAAAGAAAATAAACATATAGATATCAAATTTCCTGTTCGACACCATCACTCACGCACCAGCAAGTGTGACTATTTTACATGCGTCATAAAACCTACAGAACTGATTTTCCAGGCCGAAAAAAAGCAATTTTGTTTAGAACCAAAGGATTTGATTGGGATTTGGTTAGTGGCGAAGAGGGAGCAGTGTTCTTGGGGTTCTCTCTCTCTCTCTCTCTCTCTCTCTCTCTCCCTCCCCCCGAACCAGATTACGAACTTTTGCTAACAATCTCCCTAATGCAAACTATCAGTATCATTCGGTATATCTCTATACTTATCACGAATTCCGTCTTATTTAACACATCTAAATCATTCTCATCACCCTAGTCCCTTTTCATTCCATTATATCTACGACTCTATTCCCTTTCCTTATTCTGCTTATTCAACGGCCTCGTTCCTCCCTTCACCAGCCTCAAGAATCTATTTTTAGCTACTGTCAACCATCGTCTCCTGACAACCCCTCCCCCCCCTCTCCTACCTTCTCCCCTGAGTGTCCGCCCAGGCTACCTCCACACTCCCCCCACCTCCATCACCACCTGTTTCTAAGTCTTTATTCAACTGCGTAATAATTCTCTCTCTCTTGTTTATGCTGTATTGCAATTGTCAGGTTTTATTTTTTTTTCTTATCGGTTGAAGCGGTAGTATTTCAAGGTAGTTGTATTTTATCCTAAGCTGCTGCTGTGATTCCAAGTGTTTTACCAGACAAGAGACTTACTTCGTGGTCTTGAACTTCCTTTATGCATATACTGCAAATATTTTTGTATTTTATATATATATATATATATATATACATAGACACACTGTTAAGGAATATTGAATTTATATAAATAGGGTATTTTTGTAGTGTGGATTGTATATATATGTGTATATATATGTATATATATATATTTATATTATGTATATATAATATATATATATATATACATATATATATACATACATACATACATATACACATACACACTGTTAGGAGTATTGAATTTATGTAAACATGGTATTTTTGTAGTGTGGATTGTAAATGTTTTGTAGTTCATATTTTTCCCGTGTCTGTCTGTGTGTGTTGTCCTTGCGGGTGGTTTGGTGTTTGTATTCCTCAGTCCTTGGATGGTTTACTTCGGCCATTGGAGCGCCACCAGGGATTGAGATTTCTTGGATTTTTGTGTTAATAACCTTGCTACTTGCTACTTGTACTTGCTAATATGTAAGTATTCCTATATTGCATTTGAGGTTCTGTTGACGCTTGCTGCGTATGTAATTTTTGTATTTTATAGTGTTTAATATTAACGTTATTTCCTGTATTATCTATGGTGTATTGATAGTCGATTTATTTGTTACTTACCTGCTTGTTTTGCTCATTTGTAGTAATGCTGTACAATGTAAATGTTCCTGGAGTTTCGTTAATTGACATTCGTTTTTGCTTTAGTTTCATTATTCTTGTTATCGTCATAATCCTTATCTTCATATGGATCTTTAATTATTTTTAAGTAAAATAACAAAATTTTTGAAGAGTTTACCTTATTCCGTATATTATATATTTATTCGTATATCATACTTGAATTTAATGCTATTTAAATTTGGATAAGAGCTGTTTTAAAAATAACCCAAGTTGAGGCATCATTAAATATCTTATTATTTATTGTCTATGGCCGTTTAGAGCTCCGCTGCTTCGTACTTGGATCAGTGAAAATGCAGGAGAGAATATTAAGAGGCGAATGGTCGTAACAACACACACAAAAGCATAAATTATAGCTATTCCTTATGGTAGTTTTCGTATCCGGACAATAAAGCCTTGCAAGAATTTTGACTATCTATACGTGGCAAGTGATACTATTTTAGAATTTGTATTTTATGTAATCTAGATTTTATAATTTTTACGGGGGGGGGGGGGCATTCTTTATAAACGTTTCATTAGTGTTATGAGTGTACGATATTGGGGGTTAAAATCGACTCTGTAATAGTACAACTAATGCAACTTAGCTGAGTTTAGTGTTTGCTTTATGTATATGTCTACTTCGTCATTTCGTCTTTTAGTTTTCTACTTGACTTTCCCTCGAGATTTCCTATTTCCGTCTTGCTGTCCTGTGTGTTAACCTTCACTTCATGGTGCAGTACTAGGTCCAGCTTCCCCCTCATCCTCCCAGATGGAACATATGGGCTAGTACATTGGTAACGGTTCGCCTAGCATTTCCATGACAGCAGATCGATCCCATCCTGGGGGCGTGAGTTTAAGGACCTGGGGAAAGCCACTTCTGTGGTTGGGCACCACTTTGGGGGTTGGGCACCACAGGGCTTGCTAGACTGACGTTCTGGTGAGCATCTATTCTGATGAAACAAATTGAAACCAGACCCCTTTAATCTTTAATAAAGGGAGTTGCCTTTTTTGTATGAACCGGGATATTTATTTTTTATATCTGCTCATTCTTAGAAATTTCATAAATCAATTGATGTGCATTCCCCTATCTTTTATGAAATCTGACTCGTGGGATTTTGAAGGGTTGAACTAACTACAACCTGAGTTCGGGTTAATATTAATGTGGAGAGAGTAATTATTATTCTCTCTCTCTCTCTCTCTCTCTCTCTCTCTCAGGTGATACTCTTTTTTGCTTATATATATATTATATATATAAATATATATATATATATATATATATGATATATATAATATATATATGTATATATATATACACATATATATGAATATATATAATATATATATGTATATATATATTATATATATGTATATATAATATATATTTATGTACATAAATGGTAGACCATGGTACAGAGGCTATGGTACTAACCCGAATAAAAGTGTTATATCGTTTATAGTAGCTTAATTCTGGTGTTATAGTTGGCATATTGAGGCTGGGAATGTATGGTGAAAGGCTGCATTTACGTGTATAAA
>NW_027171092.1:0-2500 GCF_036898095.1 Palaemon carinicauda
TATATGTATATATATACATACATATACATATGTATATATATGTATATATCCATATATATATGTATATGTATATATATATATATATATATATATATATATATATATATATATATATATATGTATATATACATATATATATATATATATATATATAGTGTATATATTATATATACACACTGTCCATAAACGCACGCATCAACTGACATCTCGTAAAAAAAAAAAAAAAATATGAACTTATAATTCAATTGGGCATGATCTCACACCGCACGTTCACCTTTGGTCTATCTCAGTAAACGTTTTCCAGCCGCAAGGGATTGTTCGCATTCCAAGACCCTCGCATTATATATGATCTGTTTCCACGAAACGCCAAGGCTTAACCTCATCATTAAAACAAACTCGGTTGAGAAACGTTACGATCTCGGAAATTCATCCCAGATAAATCCTTTCGTCTTGGTATATCATTTCGCCCGAATACATTTATGAATTACAATTTCCGAACGGTTTTGTGTACGACTTTGTGCGCAGTTGAACGGGGGTAGCTTAACCGTGCCTCTGAAAACAGTATTATTATTATTATTATTATTATTAATTAATAAATTAACTAATTACTATTATCATTATTATTATTATTATTATTATCATTATTATTATTATTAATTAATTACTATTATTATTATTATCAATTAATTATTATTATTATTATTATTATTATTATTATCATTATTATTATCATTATTATTATTATTACTTGCTAAGCTACAACATAGTTGGAAAACCAGGATGCTATAAGCCCAGGGGCTCCAGCAGGGAAAATAGCCCAGTGAGGAAAGGAAACAAGGAAAAATAAAATATCTTATGAACAGTAACCACATTAATCGGTCGAACTTCAAAAATTCAGCTGAACAGGCTGACATAAGTCTCTTTTTCATGGTTTTATATATGAAATATCTGTTTGGATGTTCTTCCTGTTCTTAAATTATTTTATTTTAATTGTTCATTATTTCCCAGATCGTTTATTTACTCCCTTGTTTCCTTTCCTCACTGGGCTATTTTTCCTTGTTGGAGCCCTTGGGCTTACAGCATCTTGCTTTTTCCAACTAGGGTTGTACCTTAGCTAATAATAATAATAATAATAATAATAATAATGATAATAATAATAATAATAATAATAATAATAATAATGATAATAATAATAATAATAATAATAAAATTAGTAATGATAATAATAATGATAATAATAATAAAATTAGTAATAATAATAATAATAATAATAATTAAATTAGTAATAATAATAATAATAATAATAATAATAATAATAATAATAAAGCCTTGTCTTACATCGATGTTTTTTCTCAGATATTGTGGGTCGTTCCCTGATCGCTTGATCCAGCACTGTCTCTGTCTCCATATATAATATTTCTTGTGTGATGCATGAATTAACAGATGTGACGAAGAATCTCATCTACAGTATATGTTCACCGAGTCAACGTATCCAATTTTTTGTTTAAATAAACTGACACCTATTTTCCATTTTTCTTAAGGTGTGTACAATTCAATGGATTCACTTGACAATACCACTTTCATCAATAAGATATCAATGGCTTTTGTAATACATACATACATATACCAAGGCACCTCCCCCCAATTTTGGGGGGTAGCCGACATCAACAAATGAAACAAAACAAAAAAGGGGACCTCTACTCTCTATGTTCCTTCAGCCTAATCAGGGACTCAACCGAGTTCAGCTGGTACTGCTAGGGTGCCACAGCCCACCCTCCCACATTATCCACCACAGATGAAGCTTCATAATGCTGAGTCCCCAACTGCTGCTACCTCCGCGGTCATCTAAGGCATCGGAGGCAGCAGCAGGGCCTACCGGAACTGCGTCACAATCGCTCGCCATTCATTCCTATTTCTAGCACGCTCTCTTGCCTCTCTCACATCTATCCTCCTATCACCCAGACCTCCTTCACTCCATATTTTGTAATATATTATCAAATTGTAAAGATATTTTTTGGACACCCTAGACTGTAAGGGTTCGTGTATCGTTATGATTAGCAAAGCTGTACTAGTCAGGGCCACCCATACTATAGTCCATTTCTTTTAGCGATGCATATTTGCACCGACTCGCGGCGGTGCCCTTTTAGCTCGGAAAAGTTTCCTGATCGCTGATTGGTTAGAATTATCTTGTCCAACCAATCAGCGATCCGGAAACTTTTCCGAGCTAAAAGGGCACCGCCGCGAGTTGGTGCTATTTGCACCGACTAGCGGCGGTGCCCTTTTAGCTCGGAAAAGTTTCCGGATCGCTGATTGGTTGGACTGCACCGCCGCGAGTCGGTGCAAATATGCATCGCTAAAAAAAATGGACTATAGTCAGGGCCACCCATACTAGGTTGGTTTAATGTGAGCGATCAGACTAAAGTCTTCCACCATCACTAATTTGCACTGGCCAGCGTGGTGATAAGAATAGTCGAACCTCAGACATGCGCAAGGATATATC
>NW_027171092.1:12500-17500 GCF_036898095.1 Palaemon carinicauda
TCTAATGTTGCTATATGATTATTAAAATATATTGGCATTGACTTGAGGGCAATGCTGTCCTTTAATAATCAAAACTGTTAATGTTAACATTATAGAGTTTAATTAATTTGATAACCTGCTTTAATGTCTTCTGTTAGTAACAATAGTGGAAATTAAAATCTAATGTTGCTATATGATTATTAAAATATATTGGCATTAACTTGGGGACCTGATGTCTTTTAATAAATAACACTGTTAATGCTAACATTAAACAAAGTTGAATTAATTTGATAACCAATGCTTTAATTCTTTTGTTAACAATAGTTGAAAATAAAATCTAAAGTTGCTATATGACAACCAAAATATATAGGCATTAACTTGGGGTAATGCTGTCTTTTAATAACTAAAATTGTTAATAATAACATTATACAAAGTTGATTTCAATTAATAACCTATGCTTCAATGTCTTCTGTTAATAACAATAGTTGAAACTAAAATCTAATGTTGCTAGATGACCATTAAAATATATTGGGATTAACTGGAGGCACTGATGTCTTTTAATAATCAAAGCTGTTAATATTAACATTATACAAAGTTGAATTTAAATGATAACCTTAGCTTTAATGTCTTCTGTTAACAACGATAGTTGAAATTAAAATCTAATGTTGCTATATGATTATTAAAATATATTGGCATTAACTTGGGGAACTGGTGTCTTTTAATAATAAATACTGTTAATGTTAACATTATACAAAGTTGAATTAATTTGATAACCAATGCTTTAAGTCTTCTGTTGACAATAGTTGTAAATAAGATCTAAAGTTGCTATATGACAACCAAAATATATAGGCATTAACTTGGGGTAATGCTGTCTTTTAATAACTAAAATTGTTAATAATAACATTATACAAAGTTGATTTCAATTAATAACCTATGCTTCAATGTCTCCTGTTAGTAACAAAAGTTGAAATTAAAATCGAATGTGGCTATAAGACCATTAAAACATCTTGGAATTAACTGGAGGCCCTGATGTCTTACAATAATCAAAACTGTTAATATTAAGCTTATAGGGTTTACTTCAAAAGTTAACTTATGACTTGAAAGGTTCATTATACTAGTTAATATTAACATCTAAATATGTTGGAGTCAACAGGAGAATGGATGATTATATATATATATATATATATATATATATATATATATATATATATATATATATATATATATATACATATATATATAAATATATATATATATATATATATATATATATATATATATATATATATATATATATAAACACAGCCCTTTTATGCTGTTGTAAATATATGAAGATAACGTTTGATATATATATATATATATATATATATATATATATATATATATATATATATATATATATATATATATATATATATATATATATATATATATATATATATATATATATATATATATTATATACATATATATATATATATATATATATATATATATATATATATATATATATATATATATATTATATACATATATATATATATATATATATATATATATATATATATATATATATATATATATATATATATATATATATATATATATATATATATAACATATATATCAAACGTTATCTTCATATATTTATAACAGCATAAAAGGGCTGTGTTTATAATACTTTAGTAACATCAAATGTTTCTCTTTAAAAGAGCACAAGACAATTAGCTTGATTTCTTAAATTATTCAATTGGATATAATAAAAAATAATAACAGTTTGTTAACAGTAAACATAAAATGTTACAATTTAGATTAGAATTAAAATATTCTCGGATATTTATATATTCATAATTATATATTATACCTTTTCCTGTCATAACAGTCTTGACTTTTATTTCAAACTAATCATCCTTCATAAGTACAGCATATTGTATTAAAAAGACTAAAATATTCAAATAATCACAGATGATGAGGCATTTTAAAGATCAAAATAAAAGACAAAGAAATAAAGTTGTTGAGAAACATAATTTGGTGGGAAACAAATTTGGGGGAAAACATATTGGGTGGGAAATCTATTTGGTGGGAAACATTTTTCGTGGGACAGAAATTTGGTGGGAAAGAAATTTGATGGGAAAACATTTGGTGAGAAATCAATTAGGTGGGAAACATTTAGTGGGAAAAAATATTTGGTGGGAAACCAATTTGGTGGGTATTTTCCCTTACATAAAAGTGCTCCATGGAAATGACAAAAACCTCAAATCATTACAGATTCTTGGGTTTAGTAATATCAGTTCTTTATTAGATGTAATATTTATGTTTTGTTTATTATCATAGAACATAGAATTAGAGATTTAATTAAGATGTGTGTAAAGGTGTGTATATATATATATATATATATATATATATATATATATATATATATATATATATATATATATATATATATATATATATATATATGTATATATATATATATATATATATATATATATATATATATATATATATATGTATATATATATATATATATATATATATATATATATATATATATATATATATATATACACACACACACATATATATATATATATATATATATATATATATATATATATATATATATATATATATATATGTGTGTGTGTATATATATATATGTATGTATATATATATATATATATATATATATATATACACATATATATATATATATATATATATATGTGTATATATATATATATATATATATATATATATATATATATATATATATATATATATACACACACACATATATATATATATATATATATATATATATATATATATATATATATATATATATATACAACTCTTTCACTGCAAGACAAAATCCTCAGACAAGTCCTTCGTATTCATGTCTAGGGCATGGCCAGTCTTCATCACCACGCTGGCCAATGCGTATTGGCGATGGTGAGACTTCAGTCAGATCGCTCACTGCAAACCAACCTAGTATGGCTGGCCCTGACTAGTACAGCTTTGCTGATTATGGCCATGCACAAACCCTTTCATCACGTTAAGGTATCCCCACACAGAAAGGGGGATACCACTCCCCAAAATTGCCAAAATTGCTTTGTTGTAGTTAGGAAAGGGAAAGAGGGTCGGAAGAGTTGAATCTGTGTGTGTAAATGTGTTTGGATATATATAAATATTTACCAGTCTTTTTGACGGGTCCTGTACACTAGTATAAGATATACAGGGAGTAGTATGCATACACATATCGATGATTGATATGGCGTCAATACAACTAAAAACATTTGATTAATGTCACCAACAATAAACCCCAAAATGCAGATGAAATATGCCCAATTTAAATCTCTTTTTTCTCGTTTAATTCTGATACTAATCTAATATTATATTCGCTTCAGACCTTCAATGGAACTTTTCGTACCAGCGTTAATGGACACTGGGGGGTATTTTTCAAGTCATATAATGAGAGCCGCTACTTTATTTCCAATTTTTGATACGAAATCGAATCGCTCTCATTAGTGACGTGTACTGTGTGATACTATATTTTAAAGCACATTTTTACCCGGGTAAAATATACCTGATTAAGGGGTAATCAAAGTACAACGAATGTTTTCATCGAATTATTTACGGATTTTGATTGGCTGATGTTTATTTATTTACGGATTTTGATTGGTTGATGTTTATTTATTCACGGATTCTGATTGGCTGATGTTTATTTATTTACGGATTCTGATTGGCTGATGTTTATTTATTTACGGATTCTGATTGGCTGATGTTTATGTATTTACGGATTCTGATTGGCTGACACTTATTCAAGGATTCTGATTGACTGATACTTACTTATTGACGGATTTTGATTGGCTGATGTTTATGTATTTACGGATTCTGATTGGTTGACACTTATTTACGGATTCTGATTGGCTGATGTTTATGTATTTATGGATTCTGATTGGTTGACACTTATTTACGGATTCTGATTGGCTGATGTTTATGTATTTACGGATTCTGATTGGCTGACACTTATTTGCGGAATCTGCTTGGCTCACACTTATTTACGGATTCTGATTGGTTGACTCTTATTTACGGATTCTGATTGGCTGACTTATTTACGGATTTTGATTGGCTGATGTTTATGTATTTACGGATTCTGATTGGTTGACACTTATTTACGGATTCTGATTGGCTGAGGTTTATTTATTTACGGATTTTGATTGGCAGACACTTATTTATTTGCGGAATCTGATTGGATGACACTTATTTACTTGCGGATTCTGATTGGCTGACACTTATTTATTTGCGGATTCTGAATGGATGACACTTATTTACTTGTAGATTCTGATTAGCTGACACTTATTTATTTACGGATTCTGATTGGCTGACACTTATTCATTTGCGGATTCTGATTGGATGACACTTATTCATTTGCGGATTCTGATTGGCTGACACTTATTTATTTACGGATTTTCACGGGCTGATGCTTATTCATTTGCGGATTCTGATTGGCTGACACTTATTTATTTAGGGATTCCGATTGGCTGACTCTTATATACTGATTCTAATTGGCAGACATTTATTTACGAATTCTGATTGGCTGACGCTAATTCATTCATGGATTCTGATTGGCCGACGCTAATTCATGGATTCTGATTGGCTGATGCTTATCTATTTATGGATTCTGATTGGCTGACACTTATTTACGGATTCTGATTGGACAACGCTTATTCATGGATTCTAATTGGCTGACGCTTATTTATTTACGGATTCTGATTGGCTGACGCTTAATTATTTACGGACTTTTCTATCCGTTGTTTGCTCTAAACGAGAAAACTTCTCTGGGATGAAAATTATTAACAGAAGTGATTAATATCATCATCTGGTGAATCACATTTTTACAACTTTTTCCCCGGCAATTTTCCGACTCAAAACTGTTTAATGAGTTCGCGAACCGTCGGCGCTTTGAAACATCATTTGAATAAAATGGAGGTGAAATAAGGGAAAAATTAGCCCAA